>NC_084745.1:43574078-43806578 GCF_033978785.1 Entelurus aequoreus
AAACGGCAGATCAACTGGTCTAAAAAAGGGGGGCTATTTAAAGGCCTACTGAAACCCACTACTACCAACCACGCAGTCTGATAGTTTATATATCAATGATGAAATCTTAACATTGCAACACATGCCAATACGGCCGGGTTAACTTATAAAGTGCAATTTTAAATTTCCCGGGAAACTTCCGGTTGAAAACGTCTATGTATGATGACGTATGCGCGTGACGTCAATCGTTGAAGCGGAAGTATTGGTACACCATTGAATCCAATACAAAAAGCTCTGTTTTCATCTCAAAATTCCACAGTATTCTGGACATCTGTGTTGGTGAATCCTTTGCACTTTGTTTAATGAACAATGAAGACTGCAAAGAAGAAAGTTGTAGGTGGGATCGGTGTATTAGCGGCGGACTACAGCAACACAACCAGGAGGACTTTGAGATGGATAGCAGACGCGCTAGCCGCTGACCTCACCTTGACTTCCTCCGTCTCCGGGCCGCCGACCGCATCTATGATCGTCGATCGCTGGAACGCAGGTAAGCACGGGTGTTGATGAGCAGATGAGGGCTGGCGTAGGTGGGTAGCTAATGTTTTTAGCATAGCTCTGTAGAGGTCCCGTTGCTAAGTTAGCTTCAATGGCGTCGTTAGCAACAGCATTGTTAAGCTTCGCAAGCCTGGAAAGCATTAACCGTGTATTTACATGTCCATGGTTTAATAGTATTGTTGAAAATACGCGGTGCTGCTGACCGCCGTCTAACGTTACGTTACTGTGTGCGATACATTGACTAACGTAACGTTAAATGTAGGTACCTCATGCAACCCTGCTTAAAAAAAATCACTTGACAAAAAGTATGAATAAGGTAGCGAAATGCAGTGGACGCAAACATATTGCCGTGTTTGCAATGACGTTATAACCATAGACATCTTATAAGTAGACGCAGCATTGGTTGCTGTGACGCGATCAATTTGGCTGCCATCTTGAAGTGGTGATGAGGAGCCGGCGAGCAGCCTAAACTGACAGTTGACAGGTAGAAAACAAATGTGCCGGGCTGGTGTTCAGCGTTTTCCTGCTCAAATGAGCGGACTGTTGAAAATAGGAATCGGGGGATTACTTTTCACAAGTAAGATTTAACATTAACATACTATTGGTTGTATTTTATGAAAATAATATTACCACAGAGTTGAGAAGGAGTAAATATCTTCAATATTTGTATGTGAAAATCACAAATAAATCTTTTGGGGGAGGATGACGCCCCTACAGGGGTTTGGTTTACAAACTTTCAGCCCCACCTAAAACAAAATTCACCAGCCGCCACTGATTATGATGCATTCTCATTTTAGGCAAAATATAAGACAATACTTTCTTAACAGTATAAATGTAACCAGGAATAAGTCTTCAAGTAACAATATTCAAATACTAACATTGTTGGGTAAAACAGCATTTGGTTTTATTCTGAATCCAGTGAAACACATTGGTGGTTTTAGCTGATATAAAGACTTTCAGGTGTTTATAAATGTTTATGTTTAAGTATTTGGCAGACGCTTTTATCCAGAGCGACATACATAAAAAACACATATATAACAATCACTGTAAACATTATCATTTAAGGGAAGAATGTAATACAAAATATCAATACAAAGTGTCAAGACAGAATAAACTCTCCGCTGCTGCAGCAACAGAGATACGGTCTATAAGATATATTGATATCTAATGTATTCATACATTGTTTATGTAGGATATACGCATGTATATATAACGTAATCATATTGTTTCTTCAATTTAAAAATAGCTGACCGTTTTTTTCCCCCTTTACTGGGATTATATTCCCAGTTTTGATCTCGGACGTCTGGTCACTTATAGCGTATAAGAATATTATATTACTGTTAAGCAAACTATGAATAATAAAACACGCCAAAACATGTGTCCGTTATCATAGCTACACGTATGACAAAAAAGCGCGTGAAAATCAGTGGTATTCAGTGAGGTAAGATGAATTAAATGCGCTGACAGTTCATTGCTCCTGCCAAATGAATTGCACTGAGTGGAGCGGATCACCACTCCAAGATGGCGGCCCCGCGTCTCATCTGTGCCAGTAGGCAGTAGCGCTCCATGCTGCGTCTACTTATAAGATGTCTATGGTTATAACGTTAGCAGTGAGTTTGCAGCCTCACTGATTTAACTACACAGCAAATAAAAGTCATGTTACTTAGCCAATAAACGTTGTCTTACATTGAAAACTTACCCTTCTGTGTGCAACTTCAAATGTCGAACGAAGTTGGAAGTTGTTGCGTCTCCGTCTGTAATATTCGAACTGCGTGATTTGCATACGGCAATTAGTTTTTCGTTGACCAAGTCGTAGTTTTTATACCCGAACGAAACCAACTTTGGCATAATTGTTTCTCACTGCCGCGTTGTTTGACAACTTTTCTTCGTTGGTTGTCCTGCAATTTGATTGGATGAATGCCGTGTGATGAAAACAACGTAGATCTAATTTGATTGGCTGTTGTACTGACAGCACACCAGCTGACAGGAACAACACGCTGATAGACACAGACGAAGAAAATGAAAAATACGGAGCGCTCCCAAATAACTTTTTAAGCTTTGGGTTTTGGGGAAAGTAGCAAGTCATGTCAAGTCAAAAGGCTCAAGTCCAAGTGAAGTCACAAGTCATTGATGTTAAAGTCTAAGTCGAGTTGCAAGTCTCTTTACATTTTGTCAAGTCGTGTCTAAAGTCATCAAATTCATGACTCGAGTCCAAGTCATGTGACTCGAGTCCACACCTCTGCGTTCCTCATCCACAAACTTTCATCCTCGCTCAAATTATTGGGGTAATTGTCGCTTTCTCGGTCCGAATCGCTCTGGCTGCTGGTGTAAACAACGGGGAAATGTGAGGAGCCTTTCAACCTGTGACGTCACGCTACTTCCGGTACGGCGACCAAAAGTTGCGAACTTTATCGTCGATGTTCTCTACTAAATCCTTTCAGCAAAAGTATGGCAATATCGCGAAATGATCAAGTATGACACATAGAATGGATCTGCTATCCCCGTTTAAATTTTAAAAAATCATTTCAGTAGGCCTTTAAAGGCTAGAGTATACAAATGAGTTTTAAGATGGGACTTAAATGCTTCTACATTAAGAAGTACACCGCTGAGGCTGTGGGGGAGCTGTGCGCATGTTTGGAGACGACAGACTGGGAGGCAATTGGAGCGTCCACGGACAATCTGGATGAGTATAGCGACACTGTGACCTCATGCATACAGTTCAATGAGGGGCGCATCATTCCAAAGCGCACCAGGGCCTGTTATAACAACGACAAGCCCTGGTTCACACCCAAGCTCCGACACCTGCGCAAGAAGGAGGTTGCGTGGAGGAGTACCTACAGAGAAGCGAAGTACCACTTCAACAGGGAAGTGGAGAAAGCTAAATCTGTGTACTCTAACCGTCTACAGGAACAGTTCAGCTCCAATGACTCTGCAGCCGTGTGGAGAGGAATAAGGGCCCTTACGAACTATAAGCCCAAAGCCCCCCAGGCCCTGAATGACCGGACTCTCGCTCAGGGCCTCAACACACATTACTGTCGTCACGAAGAGTTTAAGAACAACATTTCTCAACGAGCTATTGCAAGGAATTTAGGGATTTCACCATCTACGGTCCGTAATATCATCAAAAGGTTCAGAGAATCTGGAGAAATCACTGCACGTAAGCGATGATATTACGGACCTCCGATCCCTCAGGCGGTACTGCATCAAAAAGCGACATCGGTGTGTAAAGGATATCACCGCATGGGCTCAGGAACACTTCAAAAAACCACTGTCAGTAACTACAGTTGGTCGCTACCTCTGCAAGTGCAAGTTAAAACTCTACTATGCAAAGCGAAAGCCATTTATCAACAACACCCAGAAACGCCGTCAGCTTCACTGGGTTCGAGCTCATCTAAGATGGACTGATGCAAAGTGGAAAAGTGTTCTGTGGTCCACATTTCGATGTAACACAGTGGTAAAAATGCCCCTATGCCAACTTTCTTGCAATGTGTTGCTGCCACTAAATTCTAAGTTAATGATTATTTGCAAAAAAATTAAGCTTCTCAGTTCGAACATTAAGTATCTTGTCTTTGCAGTCTATTCAATTTAATATAAGTTGAAAAGGATTTGCAATTCAATGTATTCTGTTTTTATTTACGAATTACACAACTTGCCAACTTCACTGGTTTTGGGTTTTGTAAAATACAATCATCATTGACTTTGACCTTGCTCCTTCTCTCCATCACTTTGGGGGTGCTTGGCCTGGAAAACACTGAAGACCCCTGCAGGCCTTACATGTACCGTGTGGTAAATAATACGCCTCTGGCCTGACAAAACAAAACGTTCCATACTAAAATATAAAAATAAATGCAACATTTCTAACATCTAGTAAAGTGCGCGGACTAAAAGTGCTTTGTTTTTGCAAGTTTTCAAAATAAAATGACTAATTTGAAGTGTTCCGTCCACTTGGGTCTCACTGTCCGACATTTGCCGACCAAACAATGTTTTTTGAGTTTTAAAAACAACGTAATGATGCAAGCGTGCTGCAATGGACTGCCCAAACTGGGTCATCCCGACACACCCAATGTACGCACTTTTTACGTCGTTACTTTCTCATCAATGAGTAGAAGGCAGCAGAATATTTCCATAAGTAAGCCTGATGTATAAAAGTGAAATCTCCTTCCTTAAGAGAGCAGACTGCAACACTTTTCCAGTTTGGTTTTTCTTTGCGGGGATCAGAAACAGTGGAGGAGATTGCTAAGAAGTGCCGCTCTGCAGAGAGCGGCTCTGTCGAGACCTCAAAGCGGATTACGTCCTCTTACCAGTCAGTGGGCTTGTTAATACAACAGCAGCAGCGCTTAAAGATCTGCGCCGAATTTTGTTCAAGCACATCCTGATGCGAGTGTCTTGTGTAACGTGGGCTATCAAAGACATACTTGACTTTCATAGCCAGAAGAGGGAAAACCAGGAAAAAAGTCCACAGTCAAACATTTCTTACAGATGCATTCAATGCTTCGGCATGATATGCATTTTTAGTACTTTGCATACATCAAATACCTTGATTTTCCTCAGACATAAGGATGATTATATCATGTGTACATTCATTTCACCCTTTGTACAATGCACAACCAATAATTCAATCAATAAATCACATGCATTTCCAGTACCTGGGAATCGGTACTGGTACTCAGCGGTACCAGTTATGTGTACAAATACTTGTGTATGTGTTCTTTTTCTTTGTATTTAACATTTAACAGTGAGTTAAAGGCCTACTGAAATGAGATTTTCTTATTTAAACGGGGATAGCAGATCCATTCTATGTGTCATACTTGATCATTTCGCGAAATATTGCCATATTTTTGCTGAAAGGATTTAGTAGAGAACATCGACGATAAAGTTCGCAACTTTTGGTCGCTGATAAAAAAGCCTTGCCTGTACCGGAAGTAGCGTGACGTCACAGGTTGTGGAGCTCCTCACATCTGCACATTGTTTACAATCATGGCCACCAGCAGCGAGAGCGATTTGGACCAAGAAAGCGACGATTTCCCCATTAATTTGAGCGAGGATGAAAAATTTGTGGATGAGGAAAGTGAGAGTGAAGGATTAGAGGGCAGTGGAAGCGATTCAGATAGGGAAGATGCTGTGAGAGGCGGGTGGGACCGGATATTCAGCTGGGAATGACTACAACAGTAAATAAACACAAGACATATATATACTCTATTAGCCACAACACAACCAGGCTTATATTTAATATGCCACAAATTAATCCCGCATAACAAACACCTCCCCCCTCTCGTCCATATAACCCACCAATACATTTCAAACACCCGCACAACACACTCAATCCCACAGCCCAAAGTACCGTTCACCTCCCCAAAGTTCATACAGCACATATATTTCCCCAAAGTTACGTACGTGACATGCACATAGCGGCACGCACGTACGGGCAAGCCATCAAATGTTTGGAAGCCGCAGCTGCGTACTCACGGTAGCGTGTATCCAACTCAAAGTCCTCCTGGTAAGAGTCTCTGTTGTCCCAGGCCAATGGTAAAGCTTGTCCCAGACCAATGGTAAAGCTTGACTGTCATTGTTCGGGAATGTAAACAATGAAACACCGGCTACGTGTTGTGTTGCTGCAGCCGGCCGCTAATACACCACTTCCCACCTACAGCTTTCTTCTTTGCTATCTCTATTGTTCATTAAACAAATTGTAAAAGATTCACCAACACAGATGTCCAGAATACTGTGGAATTTTGCGATGAAAACAGACGACTTAATAGCTGGCCACAATGCTGTCCCAAAATGTCCGCTACAATCCGTGACATCACGCGCAAACGTCATCATACCGAGACGTTTTCAGCAGGATATTTCGCGGGAAATTTAAAATTGCACTTTACTAATCTAACCCGGCCGTATTGGCATGTGTTGCAATGTTAAGATTTCATCATTGATATATAAACTATCAGACTACGTGGTCGGTAGTAGTGGGTTTCAGTAGGCCTTTAATAACGATAACTGTGTTATTAAGTTGTCATATCTTGTTCTCTTACAATTCTGAGTATTAGGGATGTCCGATAATATCGGGCTGCCGATATTATCGGCCGATAAATGTTTTAAAATGTAATATCGGAAATCATCGGTATCGGTTTCAAAATTATCGGTATCTGTTTCAAAAAGTAAAATGTATGACTTTTTAAAACGCCGCTGTGTACACGGACGTAGGGAGAAGTACAGAGCGCCAATAAACCTTAAAGGCACTGCCTTTGTGTGTAATAATATCTACGGCTTTTCACACACACAAGTGAATGCGAGGCATACTTGGTCAACAGCCATACAGGTCACACTGAGGGTGGACGTATAAACAACTTTAACACTGTTACAAATATGCGCCGCACTGTGAACCCACACCAAACAAGAATGACAAACACATTTCGGGAGAACATCCGCACCGTAACACAACATAAACACAACAGAGCAAATACCCAGAACCCCTTGCAGCACTAACTCTTCCGGGACGCTACAATATATCCCACCCTCCCCCCCACCTCAACCTCCTCATGCTCTCACAGGGAGAGCATGTCCCAAATTCCAAGCTGCTGTTTTGAGGCATGTTAAAAAAAAAAAATGCACTTTGTGACTTCAATGATAAAAATTGGCTTTTTTTTTCCATAGCTTGAGTTGATTTACTTTGGAAAACCTTGTTACATTGTTTAATGCATCCAGCGGGGCATCACAACAAAATTAGGCACAATAATGTGTTAATTCAACGACTGTATATATCGGTATCGGTTGATATCGGAATCTGTAATTAAGAGTTGGACAATATCGGAATATCGGATATCAGCAAAAAAGCCATTATCGGACATCTCTACTAAGTATTATTATGGAGGTTAATTTGCATCATTATTACGAAAGCTTTTTTTATTACACTGAATTTATGTTACTGAATTTTTTGCGGAAAGTGGAGAATGCAGATACTTTAAGGCATGTTTCAGTTGACCTGATGATAAACTAGTTTGAGAAGATTGTTTTTGTATTATTCATTAGATTACTGTAGCTTTCAGTTTTGTAAATATTGACTATTGTGTGTGAAGTCCTACTTAAGGTTACATTTGGTTTAAGAATTAGGCCATCAAGTTATGATAAATGTTGTGATGGTTGATTAAATGTGGATGAAAGATACTTTATTTTATTTATATTACTTTTATTTTTTAGTTTCCCTCCTGAGAGATTGCCACCTTATTGTGGTTAAAGGCCTACTGAAATGATTTTTATTTATTTAAACGGGGATAGCAGATCCATTCTATGTGTCATACTTGATCATTTCGCGATATTGCCATATTTTTGCTGAAAGGATTTAGTAGAGAACATCGACGATAAAGTTCGCAACTTTTGGTCGCTGATAAAAAAAAAGCCTTGCCTGTACCGGAAGTAGCGTGACGTCACAGGTTGAAAGGCTCCTCACATTTCCCCATTGTTTACACCAGCAGCGAGAGCGATTCGGACCGAGAAAGCGACGATTACCCCATTAATTTGAGCGAGGATGAAAGATTCGTGGATGAGGAACATGAGAGTGAAGGACTAGAGTGCAGTGCAGGACGTATCTTTTTTCGCTCTGACCGTAACTTAGGTACAAGGGCTCATTGGATTCCACACTTTGTCCTTTTTCTATTGTGGATCACAGATTTGTATTTTAAACCACCTCGGATACTATATCCTCTTGAAAATGAGAGTCGAGAACGCGAAATGGACATTCACAGTGACTTTTATCTCCATGACAATACATCAGCGAAGCACTTTAGCTACGGAGCTAACGTGATAGCATCGGGCTTAACTGCAGATAGAAACAAAAGAAATAAACCCCTGACTGGAAGGATAGACAGAAAATCAACAATACTATTAAACCATGGACATGTAACTACACGGTTAATGCTTTCCAGCCTGGCGAAGCTTAACAATGCTGTTGCTAACGACGCCATTGAAGCTAACTTAGCTACGGGACCTCACAGAGCTATGCTAAAAACATTAGCTATCCACCTACGCCAGCCAGCCCTCATCTGCTCATCAACACCCGTGCTCACCTGCGTTCCAGCAATCGACGGAGCGACGAAGGACTTCACCCGATCATCCGTGCGGTCGGCGGCTAGCGTTGGATAGCGCGTCTGCTATCCACCTCAAAGTCCTCCTGGTTGTGTTGATGCAGCCAGCCGCTAATACACCGATCCCACCTACAGCTTTCTTCTTTGCAGTCTTCATTGTTCATTAAACAAATTGCAAAAGATTCACCAACACAGATGTCCAGAATACTGTGGAATTATGCGATGAAAACAGAGCTTTTTGTATTGGATACAATGTGTCTGAATACTTCCGTTTCAACGATTGACGTCACGCGCATACGTCATCATACATAGACGTTTTCAACCGGAAGTTTCGCAGGAAATTTAAAATTGCACTTTAGAAGTTAACCCGGCCGTATTGGCATGTGTTGCAATGTTAAGATTTCATCATTGATATATAAACTATCAGACTGCGTGGTCGGTAGTAGTGGGTTTCAGTAGGCCTTCAACTTGGTCTTCAGGTGGGACGCCCAAGTTGGAACAAGTGTGAAGGTAGAGGCCTGACAAAGTGCAATCCTCTTCTCCAGGTTGGAGTTGGACTCATAGGTGGTGATTTACTAAAGGTTTGCATGTACCAAAACACACGCAACCCTGATAGCACATGCAAAGCTGATCTACTAAACATGTGCAAAGTGGATTGTGTCTGTTAAGTAAGCGGAATAAGGCGTGCAATCCATTTTGCGTCTCTGTCTTCATTAATATGCAAGATATTTGTTGATCATCAAAACGATCACAATACTGTGAGGAGAAAATGCAAATATAATTATTTAGCACGCGCATTGTGATTCATCAACACTCACCACCGTTTTCCCGGCACTATTTCTCGTTTTACTCATTGACTGTGCAAACTGACATTTGCACAGATGGCTGCAGGATCAGTGCTCACACAGCACAGACAGACATTTTAGACTTATTGTCTATTCAGCAGCATCGTTTTATTGCTCCTAGAGGTATTAAGGGGCTGATTAAAACAAGCGTTTTGGTATTATTTACTATATTATAATGACTTTCGTTTTTTTTAACATAGAGTATATATTGTAGCGTTGGATGGGATTATACTGGTATTGAATTGAAGATAAATAAATGATAATAAATGGGTTATACTTGTATAGCGCTTTTCTACCTTCAAGGTACTCAAAGCGCTTTGGCAGTATTTCCACATTCACCCATTCACACACACATTCACACACTGATGGCGGGAGCTGCCATGCAAGGCGCTAACCAGCAGCCATCAGGAGCAAGGGTGAAGTGTCTTGCCTAAGGACACAACGGACGTGACTAGGATGGTAGAAGGTGGGGATTGAACCCCAGTAACCAGCAACCGTCCGATTGCTGGCACGGCCACTCTACCAACTTTGCCACGCCACCCCTCTGTATGATCATAACTAAATTTAATGATCATGTACATTTTGAACACATACATACAAGTGAATGAAGGGCATATTTAGTCAACAGCCATACGTGTCAAACTAAGGGTGACCGTATAAACAACGCTAACACTGTCATAAACCTGTCATATAGTGAAACCTCACTAAACAACAATGGCAAACACATTTTGGGATAATATTTGCACCGCAACTAGGGGTGTAACGGTACGTGTATTTGTATTGAACCGTTTTGGTACAGGGGTTCCGGTTCGGTTCGGAGGTGTACCAAACGAGTTTCCACACGGACATATCAAGTAGCGTAACGCCCGTTGTGTAGACAATGCACACCGAGGCACAACACACGGCATGCTAGCAGCTAAAGGGCAACGATAGACTGACCATACGTCCTCTTTTCACCGGACATGACCTCTTTTGCGGAGCTGTCAGGGCGGAGTTTCTTAAATGCCTCAGATGTCCGACATTTTGAGTTAGGGTTGCGTGTATTTTCAATGTACGTTCAGGGTTAAGAAGGGGTTAAAAACAAAACAAATTGTGCCGCAGCAGCATTGGTGAGGGAGGGGCAGAGACAGAGAGAGTGAGAGTGAGAGAGTCATGATAAACGCGCATGCGTCGCCAGGCTCTGCTTTTTATCCATAGATTTATCAGATTTAATTTTTTATTATCTATAGCAGGGGTGTCAAAAGTGTGCCCCAGAGGCCATTTGCAGCCCACAGCTAATGTTTTAAAGGCACACGCCACATTCTAAAAATACTATTAAAATAAACAAAATCATAACAAAAGTGAAATAAAAAAGCTTGAAGGTTAAATGTAATTTAGAAAAAATTGCAATGTTGACTAATAAAACAAAGCTGTTTTTTTTTTCTTTTTAACTGTCATTGCTCAAAACATAATATTGCATCAAAATCAATGTTATTATGAATTATTGACCTATCCAAGGTTCCGATTACTTCACATCAAATATTCCACTAAGAAAAATATTTATGGTGGAAGATTTTGCAAATTTGGTAAATAAATAACCCAAAAATGTATATTTTGTTGTTTTCTTACTGTACCGAAAATGAACCGACCCGTGACCTCTAAACCGAGGTACGTACCGAACCGTAATTGTTGTGTACCGTTACACCCCTAACCGCAACACAACATAAACACAACAGAAAAAATTCCCTGCAACACCAACTCTTTCGGGACGCTACAATATCATTAAAATATTTCTTATATGAAAAAAACCTTCTTGAAGTATGCATTTTTGCGTCTTGAGCGGAGTAAGTGCATCCTCTCTTCCATGCGCCTTCAGCGGTTAAAATAAAAATGGTGTCAATGCGCTGCAGGACTGCTTCTAAAGTGCCCATAAAAAGTGGTAGATGTCTCCTGCATGTTTGGAAAACATAGCAAAACGCCACAGGTATGAGCATAATAACATGAATGTTCAGTAAATGAGAGGGTTTCCATGCTGATGCCCCGTATAGTAAGCGCAAAATTATCATTTAAATAAGGCGGTCTGCGCCACTTTACAACTACACACGCAGTCTTAGTAAATCACATGCAACACACACACTAGTACATGCTATTTTATAGATTGCCCACGCTGATTACGGCTTTTTTTTTTTTGGAACTAACTGAATCAGGCCTTTTACTGTAGCTAACAACCAAATTCTATGAAGAAAAAAATGTTACTACCGTATTTTTCGGACTATAAGTCGCAGTTTTTTTCATAGTTTGGCCGGGGGTGCGACTTATACTCAGGAGCGACTTATGTGTGAAATTATTAACACGTTACTGTAAAATATCAAATAATATTATTTAGCTCATTCACGTAAGAGACTAGACGTATAAGATTTCATGGGATTTAGCGATTAGGAGTGACAGATCGTTTGGTAAACGTATAGCATGTTCTATATGTTATAGTTATTTGAGTGACTCTTACCATAATATGTTACGTTAACATACCAGGCACGTTCTCAGCTGGTTATTTATGCCTCATATAACGTACACCAGGGGTCACCAACGCGGTGCCCGCGGGCACCAGGTAGCCCGTAAGGACCAGATGAGTAGCCCGCTGGCCTGTTCTAAAAATAGCTCAAATAGCAGCACTTACCAGTGAGCTGCCTCTATTTTTTAAATTGTATTTATTTACTAGCAAGCTGGTCTCGCTTTGCCCCACATTTTTAATTCTAAGAGAGACAAAACTCAAATAGAATTTGAAAATCCAAGAAAATATTTTGAAGACTTGGTCTTCACTTGTTTAAATAAATTCATAAATTTTTTTACTTTGCTTCTTATAACTTTCAGAAAGACAATTTTAGAGAAAAAATACAACCTTAAAAATGATTTTAGGATTTTTAAACACATATACCTTTTTACCTGTTAAATTCCTTCCTCTTCTTTCCTGGCAATTTAAATCAATGTTCAAGTAAATGTATTTTTTTTATTGTAAAGAATAATAAATACATTTTAATTTAATTCTTCATTTTAGCTTCACTTTTTTCGACGAAGAATATTTGTGAAATATTTCTTCAAACTTATTATGATTAAAATTAAAAAAAATGATTCAGGCAAATCTAGAAAATCTGTAGAATCAAATTTAAATCTTATTTCAAAGTCTTTTGAATTTTTTTTAAAATTTTTGTTCTGGAAAATATAGAAGAAATAATGATTTGTCTTTGTTAGAAATATAGCTTTGTCCAATTTGTTATATATTCTAACAAAGTGCAGATCGGATTTTAACCTATTTAAAACATGTCATCAAAATTCTAAAATTAATCTTAATCAGGAAAAATTACTAATGATGTTCCATAAATTCATTTTTAAATTTTTGCAAAAAGATTCGAATTAGCTAGTTTTTCTCTTCTTTTTTTCGGTTGAATTTTGAATTTTAAAGAGTCGAAATTGAAGATAAACTATGTTTCAAACTTTAATTGTCATTTTTTTGTTTTCTCCACTTTTAAACCGTTCAATTAAGTGTAAATATCATTAATTATTAATAATAACATAGAGTTAAAGGTAACTTGAGCAAATTGGCTATTTCTGGCAATTTATTGAAGTGTGTATCAAACTGGTAGCCCTTCGCATTAATCAGTACCCAAGAAGTAGCTCTTGGTTTCAAAAAGGTTGGTGACCCCTGACGTACACTTATTCACTTTTTTCACGGGACATATTTCTGGAAATGTGTCCCTTGTTGTTGTTTTGGATGTTTATGAAGCCTAAACCTAAACCTAAAATACGACAACGGAGACCCCGGACTGTATGTCTTGCTGTACATCAAGCAAGAATGGGAAAGAATTCCACCTGAAAAGCTTCAAAAATTGGTCTCCTCAGTTCCCAAACATTGTTAAAAGGAAAGGCCATGTAACACAGTGGTAAAAATGCCCCTGTGCCTACTTTTTTGCAATCTGTTGCTGCCATTAAATTCTAAGTTAATGATTATTTGCACACAAAAAAAAAATTCTCAGTTCGAACATTAAATATCTTGTCTTTGCAGTCTATTCAATTGAATATAAGTTGAAAAGGATTTGCAAATCATTGTATTCTGTTTTTATTTACAATTTACACAACGTGCCAACTTCACTGGTTTTGGCTTTTACCGGTATATTTAGTTCAAACTTGTTCTCTCTCAGTGCTGGTTCATTACTGTCTGTATGCCAAAGTATTGTGTTACGATCCTTTTGCCTTGTATCCAGTTAAAAAACCTTCTGCCTGTAATGCGCATCCTGGGATCACGGCTAACAGCTGACATGCGGCATCATTACAATATTATCTATTTTGCACAACCCTAATCTCATCACACGTCATCCCGAACTGATGCTATTGCTATTTGGATTGAGCGCCCAGGGCTGAACGATTTTGGCAAAAATAATGGTAAATGGGTTATATTTGTATAGCGCTTTTCTACCTTCAAGGTACTCAAAGCGCTTTGACACTATTTCCACATTCACCCATTCACACACACATTCACACACTGATGGCGGGAGCTGCCATGCAAGGCCCTAACCACGACCCATCAGGAGCAAGGGTGAAGTGTCTTGCTCAAGGACACAACGGAGGTGACGAGGTTGGTAGTAGGTGGGGATCGAACCAGGAACCCTCAGGTTGCTGGCATGACCACTCTCCCAACTCCGCCACGCCATAATCACCATTATTTTGATTGATATTTATTCATTAATTTGAAAACATGAGTATTTATTGTACCACAAAAACTCCACTTTAAATATAGTTTTATTAAAAAAAAAAACTGGATGTAAATCAGTAACGTATAAAACCACAACATTTAAAATAATAAATAGCAATATATTATGCTACATATAATATTTAAAGGCCTACTGAAATGATTTTTTTTTTATTTAAATGGGGATAGCAGATCCATTCTATGTGTCATACTTGATCATTTCGCGATATTGCCATATTTTTGCTGAAAGGATTTAGTAGAGAACATCGACGATAAAGTTCGCAACTTTTGGTTGCTTATAAAAACAGCCTTGCCTGTACCGGAAGTAGCGTGACGTCACAGGTTGAAAGGCTCCTCACATCTGCACATTGTTTACAGCAGCAGCGAGAGCGATTTGGACCGAAAAAGCGACGATACCCCATTAATTTGAGCGAGGATGAAAGATTCGTGGATGAGGAACGTAAGAGTGAAGGACTAGAGTGCAGTGCAGGACGTATCTTTTTTCGCTCTGACCGTAACTTAGGTACAAGCTGGCTCATTGGATTCCACACTTTCTCCTTTTTCTGTTGTGGATCACGGATTTGTATTTTAAACCACCTCGGATACTATATCCTCTTGAAAATGAGAGTCGAGAACGCGAAATGGACATTCACAGTGACTTTTATCTCCACGACAATACATCGGCGAAGCACTTTAGCTACGGAGCTAACGTGATAGCATCGGGCTTAACTGCAGATAGAAACAAAAGAAATAAACCCCTGACTGGAAGGATAGACAGAAAATCAACAATACTATTAAACCATGGACATGTAACTACACGGTTAATGCTTTCCAGCCTGGCGAAGCTTAACCATGCTGTTGCTAACGACGCCATTGAAGCTAACTTAGCTACGGGACCTCACAGAGCTATGCTAAAAACATTAGCGCTCCACCTACGCCAGCCAGCCCTCATCTGCTCATCAACACCCGTGCTCACCTGCGTTCCAGCGATCGACGGAGCGACGAAGGACTTCAACCGATTATCGATGCGGTTGGCGGCTAGCGTCGGATAGCACGTCTGCTAACCAAGTCAAAGTCCTCCTGGTTGTGTTGCTGCAGCCAGCCGCTAATACACCGATCCTACCTACAACTTTCTTCTTTGCAGTCTTCATTGTTCATCAAACAAATTGCAAAAGATTCACCAACACAGATGTCCAGAATACTGTGGAATTTTGCGATGAAAACAGAGCTTTTTGTATTGGATAGAATGGTGTCCGAATACTTCCGTTTCAACGTCACGCGCAAACGTCATCATACATAGACGTTTTCAACCGGAAGTTTCGCGGGAAATTTAAAATTGCACTTTATAAGTTAACCCGGCCGTATTGGCATGTGTTGCAATGTTAAGATTTCATCATTGATATATAAACTATCAGACTGTGTGGTCGGTAGTAGTGGGTTTCAGTAGGCTTTTAATAAATACAATAATAGAAATAACAACACATTTAAAATTCAGTTTTACAGTAAAATAAAATGTAATCACATTTTCCGGCGCAATACATCTTTGGACAACTTTGACCAGTATTTTAGGTCAAAGCATAATAATTTTGTTAATGTATCAACTCAGTGGCCTAGTGGTTAGAGTGTCCACCCTGAGATCGGTAGGTTGTGAGTTCAAACCCCAGCCGAGTCATACCAAAGACTATAAAAATGGGACCCATTACCTCCCTGCTTGGCACTCAGCATCAAGGGTTGGAATTGGGAGTTAAATCACCAAAAATTATTCCCGGGCGTGGCCACCGCTGCTGCTCACTTCTCACTGCTCCCCTCACCTCCCAGGGGGTGATCAAGGGTGATGGGTCAAATGCAGAGAATAATTTCGCCACACCTAGTGTGTGTGTGTGTGTGTGACAATCATAGGTACTTTAACTTTAATAAGTGATTTAAGCGCATTATGCTGGTCTAAGGTACTTTTTTGAACCTTTATTTTGTTAGCGTAGTCAGACCGGATGTGGCGCACCGTGCTGTTATTGTGAAGGAGGAAGTGTGCTGTGCTGCTGTTCTCAGCTTGACGTGTAAGGTGGCGACTCACTTGATGCTGTTAAGAAAAAAAGAGAGTGCTTCTCACGTAGCGACCGCTGTCTGGAAATGAATGTTACATCGGTGATGTCGTTCACAACAACACAAGCAGATGAGATGTGTTGTGGGTGTAGGGATTGTTCTTGCTAGCTATAGCTTTGTGGTTTAGTCGCTGTTTCAAGCAGTTTGTCGGGGATGAACGAACGCCAGCGGACACATTATTTTCCCAAACAAATGTTTCTTCTTCTCACAATGACAACATTTCACTTACATTTATGTTCATTTCCCTGATATTATTTTTGCGTTTGTCGGCAGATTCCGTTTTATCAGCCAATTATGTGACTCTGTCCACGGTTTCGTGAACGCGGAAATCTAACTATTTTTGTCGAGTTTAGTGATTATTTTTTAGGTTACAAGCGTGATTGATTACCGTATTTTCCAGACCATAGGGCGGTGTAGCGTGCAAAGACGGGAGTGGAAGAAGTGTCAAAAGATGGAGCTAACTGTTTTAATGACATTCAGACTTTACTTCAATCAATAACGGAGCAGCATCTCCTCATCCGTGGCTCACTAGTGCAACAACAAGGCCGGAAATGTGTCCCATCAAAAACCGTCCGACCAGAACTCTCTAATAACTAAAGTTCCTTGGGTGAGTAATGTAAACTCACTACACCGGTATGTTTTATGTGTAAGAACTTTACACTACTTTATATTAGAAATGGCAACAGCGGAGGATGAATGTCCCATAACAAGAAGATAGAGGAAAAAGAAGAAGGTTATCGACTACGGTGACTACAAAGGCGCAAATTTTCATGAATTATGCAGATCCCAAATACAGATCAGCAGGTAACAGAAAGTAAGAAAAGTTTATTTTGCATATGTGGAAGACTCTTGCTTCCGGGTGGGTTCTCAGGATCATCCAAGGACGACATTGTCGTGAGCAGGTTTGACTTCTTTATTTTTCAATATCAAAAAGTCTTTTGCTGGCCGCTTTTCAGCTCCGGCTCCACCTGCTGCTCGATCCGCCTCCCGCTATTCAGCCGGCCGCGTCTTCGTCGTCGGCGTCTTGCTCTCGCTGCATACGTTGCTGCGTGACTTGCCTCTGGCTCTCCACCTCCTTTCCCGTCTCTCTCGGCTGTCACGCTTTTATACACAGACAGGAGATTATCTGATGGTGCCCAGCTGCCCGACCCACGCACCTGTAGTCCATTTGGATGCGAGTCCGCCGGCCACGCCTCCTCGCCGCCATCTTGGAGCGGGCCCCGGTGTCGGACCGCCGGCCCCGCCTCCCCACAGCATAATATTGCGAACAAAAGCGCCAGATAAAGTCTTACTTTATACATACACAATAATAATACTTGTATGTTGAAGCACAGTACAATCCATCAAGCGGTGTGGCTTCATAGCTTACCAAAGTCGTACTAAAACGTTTTGATAGATTTTTAAGCGCCATATGTAATGTTCTCTATTTTCACTGGAATATATAACATTTTAGTGTTGTTTATTTGAGTCATATTGCAGTGTAGACATATATCTTATTTGTGACTGCCATCTACTGGTCACACTTATCATTTCACCATGTACCAAATAAAATAGCTTTGAGGTCGGTAAGCACCACCAAAATAGTTTGCGTTATAAGGCGCACTGTCAAGTTTTGAGAAAATGAAAGGATTTAAAGTGCGCCTTAAAGTCAGAAAAATACGGTAAATTATAGGGGTGTGGGAAAAAATCGATTCGAATTCGAATCGCGATTCTCACGTTGTGCGATTCAGAAGCGATTTAAATTTTTTTTAAATCGATTTTTTTATATTTATTTATTTATTTATTTTTTAATTAATCAATCCAAAAAAACAATACACAGCAATACCATAACAATGCAATCCAATTCCAAAACCGACCCAACAACACTCAGAACTGCAATAAACAGAGCAATTGAGAGGTGACACAAACACGACACAGAACAAACCAAAAGTAGTGAAACAAAAATGAATATTATCAACAACAGTATCAATATTAGTTAAAATTTCAACATAGCGGTGATTAAAAATCCCTCATTGACATTATCATTAGACATTTATAAAAAAAAATAAAAAAAGAAGAATAGTGTCACAGTGGCTTACACTTGCATCGCATCTCATAAGCTTGACAACACACTGTGTCCAATATTTTCACAAAGGTAAAATAAGTCATATTTTTGGTTAATTTAATAGTTAAAACAAATGTACATTATTGCAATCAGTTGATAAAACATTGTCATTTACAATTATAAAAGTTTTTTACAAAAGTCTACTACTCTGCTTGCATGTCAGCAGACTGGGGTAGATCCTGCTGAAATCCTATGTATTGAATGAATAGAGAATCCTTTTGAATCGGAAAAAAAATCGATTTTGAATCGAATCGTGACCCCAAGAATCGATATTGATATAATCGCTATAAGATTCACAGCCCCAGTGAATTACTAGCGTTGTGTGAAGTAAAAAGTTGCAACCATGGTGACATCCTAAACTTCTGATTGACATGCTCTTTTTTTCACTCATTCGCTCCTCATCTGTTTCACCGTCACAAGCCCTGGAATTTGCATGCACGTTGCGCGGCCCATTAATCTTTTTATATTATAATTTTGCAATTGTGAGAAGCCACAATCAAAATTCTAATTTTATTCATTTCCTTCTGCACCAAAGTGGAAAACAAAACTCAAGTTGAATCAACTAAATAAAGAGTGTGTAGTGGAAAGTCCAGGTTGTCAATGAGAACCAAAGTAGATTTAACACAAGACTTTTTTTTTACTCATAATCAAATGGTACAATGGTTGGGTTGAGTTGTCGAGCACACAGAAAGTTTTCCCCCGGGCGCGCCCGACAGCATGGAATAATCGCTACCAAAACACTCTCTTCGTTTGACTTTATCCCTTTCTTATCTCTCTTGTTAGTGCGTCAATGTCTTTTTGTTTTCCCTTTCTGTTCCATAACAACTCGAATCCTTTAGACAGTCAACACATTCTGTAGACAGGTTGGCATGACTTAAAATTCACTTTTGTCCCACACCCGGCCGGGGACACAGAATAGAAGAGAAATCAAAATGAGCATACATTCTTGACAGACATGAAGTATAGGTCAAAGGTCAGAAATTCTACTACATACCAAAACAATTTCTGATGTAGACCACTAAGTTAAATCTCTACCACAGATAGAGGCAAAAACCTCAATGTTTTTATACGAGGCAAAAATTCCGTCTATGACCCTCCTTCAGAGCGATCGCTGTTACCAGCCTGCAGTAAAACCATCTCACAGAACACAATTAGTGGCCTACCCTTTGATTTAGTAAAGTAATACCAGAATACTTTGATCATGAACATCATTGAACATAAATAGGTGAATGTATATAGACTTATGACTGTAAGACATTTGCAAAAATATTTTTTCCGGCATTTGCAATGAATGTAGTTACCAATATTGTTAATTACCAATTGATTTTGAACACACAACTGAATTTCGTATGAGTCCATGTTCGATTAGTGCTCGTATAGATGGCTCGGTGGTGCCTCAGGCTGGTGGCCTGCCGACACCTCGTTGGGCTTTTGGCTGCCTTGGTGAAGAAAGAGATCCACTCAAACAGTCTGTCTCTGTCTCTTCTTGGGGTGTGGTTCAGTCCATTGGGCAGACTATTTAATGGCATGTCTGTGCTGGCTGAAATTGGGGAAAAGCTGAGAAAAAGTATGGGGTCATGGGGGCTTTGGTGAAGGCTGGGGCAAAGTATGGGGCGTTGGGGCTTTGGTCCAGGCCCTCGGCTTGCTTCAAAACATCCACGCCGCTTCGGCACTCCCGACACCTCCTTTTCACAGCTGCTGGAGTCCCGATGGACACATTTTGGCTGGCAACCTTAGTCGTTCTCGTCATCGCTGGCAAGGTGTTTTCTCTCCTCTCGGTTCCTTCCAGTCAGGTATCGGGTGTTGGTCTTGGATTGGCTTTGACCGTGCCCCTCTTAGCGAGTGCAAGGGAATCTGGGGTGGCTGCTTTCATCCTCAAATCTGCACAGAGGAACTGGCACACAAATTCTACATTTTGCAAACTTACCATTTTGGCTTCATGGTCTTTCCACCTTCCTAGGAAGCTGCTGGTCCTGAGAAGTGCTGATCTTGTGACTGAAGATGATAACCTGTTTTCTTAAAATGGGTGCCGTTGTTTGACCTAATCTTTTTGGGGAAACCATGTCGGGATATTAGATCATTCACAAAACATTTAATTACTGAATTGGCATTCTCCTTTGAGGTTGGGGTTGCTTCCGCCAACCACTGCAATTGTCAATCTAAATCATTACGTTCCTTTATCCTTGTACCGGATTGATCATATCGATTAAATAAAACCTCAACACGCTCAAACCTGACCCAATCCAAACTCACCTCCCCCCTCTGTCCCTGAAACAGGGACAGTGTTAGTCGTAGTAATAGTAATAGTAATAGTAGTAGTAGTATTAGTAGTTTCTGAAACATCCAAGAAAAAGAAAAGGCAGCTGATAGTCAAGTGCAGCAAGAACAGAGGCGGAGGACAGGTCATGTTTGAGGTCACTGTTCGCTTTTGCAATAGTACTTTGATATTTTACAACACCTAGTGAATTATTGTGGCCTCAATAATTCACTAAATAGTTGTATTTAATTTAGTCTATCTATGATGGGACAATGCACAGAAACATTAAGTTCAGAAACAGATATGTTCTGTACCAGATTATATCTAAATAGCTACTTTCCATCTGTAGTCCCTGGCTACTTAAATTAAAGGGATCCAAAAATCAAGCAATAAAATTATGACACTAATTAATCATAATAAATATATACATTCATAATAATCAATAATTAATCAAAAAATAATCATACTGTAGCATGTAATCAAATTAAGAAAAGTCATAAAATGCCCCTTCATGGACACATTCTTAATATACAATACAACCACACCTTATTGACATCATCACACAAAGACAATACATGCTCTTGTTCACATCTGTCATCATTCGTAACAACAACCAAGATTTTAACAGCCATACCTCACAATTTACAACAAAAATGCTCTCATGGATAAATATAATACTCATTAAATTGATGTGTCAACATAATGCCCCTCTTAGTGACCGTGTGAGCAGCCTTGATTGCTCCAAAGCCACTTTTTAACTTCAAATTTTCTATTCGTTTTGTTATAACGTGGAGAAGGCTAATTGGTCTGTACATGTTCTGGTCTTCTTTATTTCCTGCTTTATGGATTTAATTATAGTAGCAGTTTCTCGACGTGGTAGGGAAAGTGTTTTCCGTTATTGATTTATTTATCAATTGTTGTTATACGAGCAATAATACAATCCTTATATGTTTTTAGGAAGATAGTGTCCAACCCATATATATCTCTAGATCGTGAGTCTGATAATGCAGTGAAGATTTTGTTTAACTTTGTTTCATTTGTTAATTCTAAAATTAGTCCATCCTGAATAAATGACAATTATTTGCACTGATTTTGAGGGACTTTTTATTCAGGGTTTGTACAGACTGGATGAAATGTTCATTAAAATTATTACTTATGTCCAGACTGTCTGCAATAGTAGCGCCTTTGATATTTAATGTTATAGTGTTGTTTCTTGTTTGCTCTCTTTCCGTAAGTTTGTATCTGGTTTTCCATAACTTTCTAATGTTCCCTTTTGCAGCTTTGATTAATTCTAAGTCAGTGGTTCTCAAACTTTTTTTGTCATCCCCCACTTTGGACAAGGGGGAGTTTTCAAGCCCCACCTTCCCCCATCGCCCCAACAGAACGATAATGCCAAGCTTAACATTTTCAAATTTATCGAACATCAAGTAACATCAAGTTTTATACATTCAAACTCAATAACATAAAATAAAATCAAGTTCAATAATAAATAAAATAACTGTGCAGCTGTGGTATAACTTGCATCAAGTTCAATATCAAATAAAATAACTTGCATCAATTCAATAATAAATAAAACAAAAGTGTTATAACTTGCATCAAGTTCAATAATAAATCAAAAAGTGTTATAACTTGCATCAAGTTCAATAATAAATCAAAAAAAGTGTTATAACTTGCATCAAGTTCAATAATAAATCAAATAAAAGTGTTATAACTTGCATCAAGTTCAATAATAAATCCAATAACTTGCATCAAGTTCAATAATAAATAAAACAAAAGTGTTATAACTTGCATCAAGTTAATAATAAATAAAACAAAAGTGTTATAACTTGCATCAAGTTCAATAATAAATCAAACAAAAGTGTTATAACTTGCATCAAGTTCAATAATAAATCAAAAAAAGTGTTATAACTTGCATCAAGTTCAATAATAAATCAAATAAAAGTGTTATAACTTGCATCAAGTTCAATAATAAATCAAATAACTTGCATCAAGTTCAATAATAAATGAAAATAAAAGTGCCACTTTGCAATCTTTGCCAAAAAAAGGAGGACAGGGCAAGTGAACATGAGTTTTACAGTACTCCAGCATTAGTGGCTGCAATGAGCCTGTTTTGCACTGCACAGCTTTTCAAATCGGGGTTGCAGGCTTGACACTGCCACTGTTAAAACCTCATTGAATTCGGGGCTGAGCTGCCTTGACGCGAGTGTTTCCCGGTGAATGACATATTGTGTCCAATGCGCATTTGGCGCAACCCTCTTTATTAGAGCCTGCAGCCCGTTTCTTGACTTTGCCATGCGCGCCATCAGAGCAAAAGCCCACACAGTTTTCCCATTTAAGGTCGTGTTCTTTGAGGAAACTGTCCATTATCTTGAACAGCTCATCAGCAGTGGATCTATTTTTTATGTATTTGCAAAACAGCAAATCCTCGCACAGTGACTCGCCATTCACAAAGCTTCCGCTTAGCCCCGCCCCCATTAGTTACTGTTGCTGTCTGTCAAACTTTCGCTCCTACCTAGAAATGTAAAGCATACAGGAAAAATAAGTAATTTACATTTATCTATATAGCGGATTTCACAGAGTGATTTCCAGTGTGTATAGAAAATGAAAGCATAGTAAAAAAAAAATCAAAGAATATAATAATAAAAAAATAAAAAAAATAAAAGTGAAATTTCCTCCCGTTCCTCGCGCCCCACCTGTCATGTCTCTATTCCCCACCAGTGGGGCGCGCCCCACACTTTGAGAAACGCTGTTCTAAGTGAAAGTCAGCCTTAGACTTCCGCATAAACATTGTAACTTTGTTCCTCAAAACTTTTAAAATCATACGATCTGTATTTATACCTGTTATAATTGCTCTTATGAGAGCTGAGTCCTCATGTTTTATTAGAATCCAAATTGTTTCATTAATCCAAGGTATTTTTATTTTAGCACTCTTCTTTCTGGTTTTGTATTCGTGTATTTACAGATGATCTCTTTGATTTTTGTCATCCAATTGTAATTCTAGTAGGGCTGCTTATCCTTTGTATCATTATAGAAGCCGTTTATAATATCCTTAAGTTTCTTTCTACGCGTCTTATTTAATCAGTCCAGATTAACGTCCCCCATGACGTTACTTCTTTCATACTATGCTGTTTGAGGATGTCTGAAAATGAATCGAGAAAAATGTCTTTAGCTGTGGTCGGTCGGTATACTACAATTACCTTGAAATACATTTCTGAGGAAAATTAAATTAAATTAAATTTTAACATACTCAAATTGATCTACTTTTAATGTTTTCTCTTTCATAAATCATAATTCCTCCCCCCTTTGTCACTCGATCTGTCTTTTCTGTAATCTTGTCCCCCGGGACATTAATTAGAACGAAAGGTGTTGTGGGTTTTAACCATGTCTCTGATAGACAAGGTAATCCGGATTAGAGTCTGACAGTAACTGCTGTATTTGTTCAGTATGTTTCCTGTGGTAGAAAGTTTAATAATGCGGACACGTTTGTTACTGAATACTTTCTACAGACTTCTGTCTCTCTGCGACTTTGTGTATGTAATAAGCAACTATAAATATTTGATATGCTTAAATTTGTTATTTTAGCTCAGCTGTTGTGTAGCTGCTAGCTCATTGTAGCCTACAGCAGGAATGTCCAAATTGCAGCCCATAGCTTTGTTTTTAACAGACAACCGAAATAATTGAAAATGTGGTATTTGCGTATCGGTTCAATCAGCGGCAACTACGCCCTGTTTTATCATTTGACCTACATTTTTGGTTTCGTAGGCAGGACAGAGAGCAAAGGAACAATGTGGGTCATTAGTTGTCCATCTTATACCATGCTAATTGTTGTAAGGATAGTTTACATGAGCGGCCATACCTTGAGTCCCACCATATATAAGAGTCAAAAGGCTCCTATTATGAGTCGTCTAATTGGTGATCATACACTTTGGCGGTTTGGGTGGCAGGACACACGGACGCACCTCAGTCAGCCAGTGCTAGGACAGTTGGAGCAGTCCCCGTCCTCCATTCCTTCCTGGGAGGCGTCCCCAGTAGTTGTCAGCTGATGTCGTGCTGTCAGGCAACATCAGGAAGTTCCTTCTGTGCGGTATTGAATTGTCAGGGCACAGTTCGTAAGCAGGTCATTACAAGGTGTGTGCAGGTTGACCACAAAGGAATGCTTCAAAGATTGTGTTGAACATTGTCCGTTGACACTTATGTCCAGCAGGGGTCTGTTTGTATCCTGCTGTTCGTCCTGCTGTGGGCGTCCTCTGTCACACCTGTATTTTTTGTGAGCATGTTCTGGCTACACTTTGGAGCTTGTCTTGTTCAGAGAAGTTGGCAGTCCCCCGGCTGCATATCCTTTCCACCCTCGCTTGACCTAGGACAACCGTGGCTACCACCCAAGTCCGTCTGTATGGTTTTACGTTTTGTTGAGGTTTTTTTTTTCCTTTCTTTTTTTTTTCCTCCAGAATTTGGAACTCAAAACATGTACACCCATCGTTTTCATATCCTCTCGGTTAGTTCAATTTTGCATATCACGTTTTAAAATCACAGTCTTAACTATCCCATTAAATGTTAATCAATAACCCTATTTCAAAGATTATACGTACTACTTCATGTGTATTTAAGTACCCTTTTAATTCACTTAAAGATTATCTATAAGTTAATTTAAACTATCATTTGTCTATCAGTAGGCGCGAGCAAGCTGTCATGCTTGCACTCTGACCTCCCGCTGTGCGTGATATTCTCCAAAACAAAAGAATGTATTTATTCACGTTTCTCCTTAGCTTTCAGCTAAATCTTTTAATCTTTTAACTTTTAACGTCCGCACTGTGTTTATTTTTATTGTCTGCATTTTAATTTTGCTTTTATTTTCTTTCATTTCACTTTGTTGTCTGTGAAGCACTTTGAGTCTGCCCTTTCCTGGAAAAACGCCACACAAACAAAGCTGCTCCGCCTTGCCTTGCCTTGCCTGTCTCCGACTGGTTATCCAACCTAGTCACAACAAACACACAAGGCCATGCTATAATCGCCAGGCCTAATCACACTTCTCCTCTTTTTAACACTTTACATATCGGCTCTTATTCTAATTATTAATGTAGGCTGTTATTTGTAATTATTATTCAACACTATTCACAGCAAACAGTTGTAAAGTTATAGTTATTCGCATTATACTCTCAAAATCTATAGCTAACTGAAAGCTGTTGAGATTTGGTTTGCCTCCTTCATCTCAGTGGCCTAGTGGTTAGAGTGTCCGCCCTGAGATCGGCAGGTCGCAAGTTCAAAACCCCGGCTGCGTCATACCAAAAACTATAAAACATTTTGGAGCCAAATCACCAAAAATGATTCCCGGGCGCGGCACCGCTGCTGCCCACCGCTCCCCCCACCTCCCAGGGGCGAACAAGGGGATGGGCCAAATGCAGAGGACAAATTCCACCACACCCAGTGTGTGTGTGACAATCACTGGCACCCCAACTTTAACTCTAACTTCTGTCATGCCATTATCCTCTTCTAGCTCATCATCCAGAAGTATGGTGTACTGCAATGTCTAAATAAAAATAAATTACTCCAAATTAAAAACGTCAGACTACACTTTAAAGTTACCCGACTTAAACTTACTTTTATTAAATTGATTTCCAAACTAACCACCACCACAGCAGACATCTTCCTCAATCCTATCTCAATACTCCCATAAATTAGAAAAATGTTTCACAATAGTGGTTAAGTAGTTGTTTTGAGTAATAGATCTCAATATGGGGAAATTAATAAGACTAAATTTGCCCTAGTGTTTGAATGTTGTCTGTCTATCTATCTGTGTTGGCCCTGTGATGAGGTGACGACCTGTCTAGGGTGCAAAGTCAAATTGTGAAACAAAAATTAAAGTTGAATCAAGTGGAAATTGACAGAGTATATGAACTACATTCTAGAGAATAGTAATTGATCATTAATATGTTGGAAGCCGCATATTGAACATATTAAAGAAAGATATCCAAATCCATTGCCATTCGGTATAAAGTAAAACACATGCTGAATAAGAAATGTCTGCATATGTTATGTCATTCATTTATTTTTCCATATGTAATATTGTTTTGTAGTTTGGGGAAATGTTTATAGAAGAAATATAGACCCAATACTTAAACTTAAAAGGCTCATTTCAATAATACACAAAGCATTATTATTATGATCCAACCAATCCATTTTTTATAAGTTATATTGTGTTAAATGTTCAGATAATCTAATTTTAAAACAATGGCAATTATGTTTCGAGTAAAGAACAACAGCCTTCCAGTTTGTATTCTTATCTGGCGAAGTTGGTAGAGTGGCTGTGCCAGCAATCGGAGTGTTGCTGGTTACTGGGGTTCAATCCCCACCTTCTACCTTCCTAGTCACGTCCGTTGTGTCCTTGGGCAAGACACTTCACACTTTGCCTCTGATGGCTGCTGGTTAGCGCCTTGCATGGCAGCTCCCGCCATCAGTGTGTGAATGGGTAAATGTGGAAATACTGTCAAAGCGCTTTGAGTACCTTGAAGGTAGAAAAGCG
Organism: Entelurus aequoreus; assembly: GCF_033978785.1. Classification (NCBI taxonomy): domain Eukaryota; kingdom Metazoa; phylum Chordata; class Actinopteri; order Syngnathiformes; family Syngnathidae; genus Entelurus; species Entelurus aequoreus. The sequence goes on from NC_084745.1 coordinate 43,601,240, forward strand.
CTATACAAGTATAACCCATTTATTTATTTACATTATGAGGAGAAAACTATCATTTACGGGGGATATTGATTTTTAAAATAGGTCAAGTAAAATTAAAATAAAAACACAAATGTAATTCAGTTCTAGGAGTTAAATGATGGACCATCCTCAGTGATGAGCTGAACACATGTAGTTTTTTTGTTATGGTTTTGGAGACCCTTGAAAAGTAACGTTTTTTGAACATTATAAAATATAGTAACAATTACTTTCATCTTTTAACGTTGATGTTCCAGGTAATTTAATGTTCAGTAAATGTACATCATAGGCCAATATAAGCTTTGGCTTCCGCCTATTCTTTTTTCGGTCATTCTTTTTCTTTTCTTTTCTGTGTGTAAATGTGTATGATTGTTAATATGTCTAATTTACTGTTAAACTGCTCACACAAATTGGTTGATGGTTGATTATATGACCAAAATAAACCTATTTCATCTATTCATTCATTATCTATCGCACTCATGGTTTTATTCCATTTTGCATGTAATTATTCTTATTGATTTCTTCCCATTTCACTCAAACAACTAAACAAACAAACAATTAAACAAACTTGCAGCTAACCACAATCAACAGCATACCATTTACGAATACCTTCATTTGTCACTTTCTCATCTTTTCTTCACTTTCGTTTCCCTTTACAAACAACATCCTGTATCCATCTCTTCCTTACACTTCACACAATGTTTTTATTTTCTGTTCTCCTAGAAACCATTCACATAACGTAAGGTTATAAACATCCTTTTCCCATATTTTCTCAAACCATCCTCTTCACCCTCAATCTTCCTTCACCTGCTCTCTCTTCCTCTCTCTCTCACTCTCTCTCCTTCTCTCACAATACAAACACAATAATCCAAATTAATCAGTCTTATAAAATACAACAGGGTCAGCAGCAATCTAAACCTGTATCATTATTTATCTCTTAACAATTTTTCCTCCTTCATAACCTGCATTTTATAATTTTGGCTTTAATATGATTTAAGGCAGTGGTTTTCAACCTTTTTTCCCAGGAAATAAAGAAATAAAATACAGCATAATGTCATCAATTTCCGATTTATTAAATTGTATAACAGTGCAACATATTGCTCATTTGTTGTGGTCTTACTTGAACTATTTGGACAACAAAAAATGTAAGAATAACTAAAACGTTTTAAAATTTAAACAAGTGATTAAATTATAATAAAGATTTCTATACATATAATCAATCATCAACCTTCTTTGAATATTGTAATAGTGATTCATCTGGACCCGTGAACTTAATTCTAAATATTTATTTTGTTGATGTATTATTTTATAATTATATTTATAAAGGATTTTGAATTGTCGCTATTTTAAAATATTTAAAATCTCAGGTACCCCCCCCCCCTTTTTGTCCGGGCGGAAACACCATACCCTCCTTTGAGAACTACTGGTTTAGCCTATAAAAAATCATTTGTCCCACACATCATTAGACTGTACAACTCCTCTTTGGGGGGGGCTAGGATGACAGGGAATGCAAAACAATAACAGTACAATGCTGTTTCATAACACGGTCGCTAATGCCAAGTTTCTCTTGTTATATTCTTATTTTACTGTTCTCTTTTTATTTTCCTTGTAATATTTTTCTATTTTGTTTCCATCCATCCATCCATTTTCTACCGCTTATTCCCTTTTGGGGTCGCGGGGGGCGCTGGAGTCTATCTCAGCTACAATCGGGCGGAAGGCAGGGTACACCCTGGACAAGTCGCCACCTCATCGCAGGGCCAACACAGATAGACGGACAACATTCACACTCACATTCACACACTAGGGCCAATTTAGTGTTGCCAATCAACCTATCCCCAGGTGCATGTCTTTGGAGGTGGGAGGAAGCCGGAGTACCCGGAGGGAACCCACGCAGTCACGGGGAGAACATGCAAACTCCACACAGAAAGATCCCGAGCCTGGGATTGAACCCAAGACTACTCAGGACCTTCGTATTGTGAGGCAGACGCACTAACCCCTCTGCCACCGTGCTGCCCATTTATACCCTTATTAGTTACTGTTTACTTTTTACTTCTTCTTCCTGAGGGAACTCTCCTGAAGGAATCAATAACGTGTTATCTGTCTATCTATCTGTTTATTATTACCCCAAGCACAATTCATAACGTCATGCTCATCTTGCAGACAGTTATTTCCATTTAGTTTTATTCTCTACATGTAATTCTACATGCACCAATGTCACATAGAAATTTGCTTTCTTTGTTATTTATTTACATTATTATTTCTGGTTTACTTGCTGTCTGTTTACTTAAGTTCTCATATTTTGGTCTGTCTTCCTTCTGATTAGAATTTGTTTAACGCTTCTCTACGTTTTGTTTTGACTATGGCACTGAGTGTTGGCGATTCTTATCTGTACTTCCTCAGACTCTATGATTCACAGATGTTTTTAGATGTTTTAGAATATAGATTTAAATTTTACTTCATCGTGATTATTCTTGAAATAATAAAAATGTCAATATAATTAAATAATCAATTTACCTTTATTAAATTAAATTTTATTTAATGTGTTTGCTATATCATTATTAAATCAAAGCTACAATGTGTTCCAACCTATGATGTGCGTGTGTGTGTGTGTGTGTGTGTTTGTCTCAACTTCCAGACAGGAACTGGATGGATCAGATAAGCAGCAAGGCTGTTCAATACAGTATATTACACACATAATTAATGACTAATGAATTTAACAATGCTTCAATGTCCCAGTCCAAATGTATGTATTGATATTTAAATGTTTATTTATTCATATACAGTATATTTTATTTTTCCTATTATCAAAACCAACCTGTCAGCCTTCTCTTCAGATTGAGTACAGCTGTCCACTATATATATATATATATATATATATATATATATATAGTTTTTTATTTATTTATTTATTTATTCTTTAAACCTAGCTCAATGCTAAACTAATCCAATGCTATGCTAACTCAATGCTAACCTAGCTCAATGCTAACCTAACAGTGCCACTCCTCCTCGAACCACGTCTCATGCAGCTGTCACTTACACAGCCTCGTCACAATGACACACTCTTATTTCAAAATGTCTCCCAGCTGAGCTTCCTTTTTCTTTTATATGCGTCACACACAGAGAATTCACCAGAGAGCGAGAGCCTCAGAGGGGCCTTTTTCCGTACTCAAAATCTCAGTGCCTTCTTACAACTATAATATCGCACAGTCTCAATCACCAGCACAGTAAAAAACAAATTCAAATGACTGGACTTCGCTCGCAGCGCCAAAGAGGGGGAGTACTGGGCTTCCCTGCTTAGGCTGCTGCCTCCGCGATCCAACCTCTTGATAAGCGGAAGAAGATAATTATATGGATGGATCATTCACTCATATGTTTTCTGTACATAACTTTGTCTATTTTCTCACAAGCACACACATTTTGGACAATTTCCCAGTTTGCAGATCAGCGGGGCTGTGAGAAAAAGCATGAAGGGAGGTTGCGAGAGGGGGGGGGGGGGGGAAGGGGGGAATTAAACCAGATAAGAAACCAGGTGCTACACAAAAGTTATTTAATTACGCATATATCTAAATGTACCAACATAAACTGACTCACTCAATACACACACATTTCAGCATTCATCATTATACACACACATTTATAAATTACAATACCACCCCATGTCCGGACAAATATAAACAACTAATGCACGCGTGCTTTTGTGGAATCGGCCCTCTCATATCACAAAAACCAGGTTCCATCATTGCTCATACAACGGCGATTAACCCGTTTCATTGGAGCAGCACCTGCGTTATCAAACTGACCAACACGGATCACTGGCCTAAAGCGCCATAGAATCACTAGGAATCACCCAGCAATCCTACAGACATCGTGTCTGGTCAGTCCCATACAGTTTCACCAAGTTTCACCAAAGCTCTACCATATGGAGCCCGAGACGCCACCTGTCTATTCTGCAGCCATTAAACAGATTCGTGACAACTTGGCTCAGTTGATCTCCTTTACCGGAGTTACTGAATCGTCACCTAATATGAGGCTTTTTTACACGCTGAGTCACAAGGACTAGGGACCGCTGCAGTTTCCACATAGACAGGTGTCTCGCACTTTCATAGACTTCATAAATTTGTGTGGGCCAAATGTCACACCACTTAGCAAACCCTGCCTTAAATTTAGCTGTATCCAACTTTGGCTAATTCCGATGCGCTTGCAGAAAGAAGCATCCTCTGCCAACAACGACAGAGGATGAAGAGGTTAACAGAAATTTTTCGTTTCACATGGTCTATGCTTCAAAAACACTCCAAACCACCAAAATTCTATTAACAATCCCCTTATAGCTAAAAACAAGAAATCACAAGTTTTCAACAAACACACAGACAAATGATCACATATAAAAAAAACTCAAGCCAACCAACACATGCCCCAGTCTAGGTTGTTTTTGGAGAACCTGCTAGGCCTATATTTTATGAAATAAAAATTCAGTTTTCGTCTTACCGATCCCGTTTCTCTTCAGACAGATAACTTTTACACAATAAGCAAAATAGCTTACCTTGTATTAGATGTGCGCGTGCAAGCGTTGTCTGCCTGAGAGAGAAGCCGGGAGCGGATGTTGACTTGCAGAGTTCTGGACCATCCTAGTTCGTGACGCCAATTTGTGTAGTGGAAAGTCCAGGTTGTCAATGAGAACCAAAGTAGATTTAACACAAGAGTTTTATTTTACTCATAATCAAATGGTACAATGGTTGGGTTGAGTTGTCGAGCACACAGAAAGTTTTCCCCCGGGCGCGCCCGACAGCATGGAATAATCGCTACCAAAACACTCTCTTCGTTTGACTTTATCCCTTTCTTATCTCTCTTGTTAGTGCGTCAATGTCTTTTTCTTTTCCCTATCTGTTCCATAACAACTCGAATCCTTTAGACAGTCAACACATTCTGTAGACAGGTTGGCATGACTTAAAATTCACTTTTGTCCCACACCCTGCCGGGGACACAGAATAGAAGAGAAATCAAAATGAGCATACATTCTTGACAGACATGAAATATAGGTCAAAGGTCAGAAATTCTACTACAAGTTCATCCAACAGAACATACAATAGTCAGCGGTAGAGGTTGGGTCACTGTTTTACTGGTTTCCCAAAGCTGGGATGATAGTTTAATGGCAGCAAAGGGAGAGAACACACTTTTGAAAACGTGACAGCATTAAAGTAATTGGCTTGAAAGGGCAGCATGTTAAGATTGTGATTGGAAGACATGCGTCTAAGCTAATGGACCGTAGCAGAGGAAGTGGAACGCTGTTCCGTGACTTAGAGGACATTCGCAAGGAGATGGCTGAACTTTTGCCAAGCTTCATTTGTTGCAGTAATCTCGAAGGAAGTAGTAAGAAGACGAGGTTCTATCAACAGTCTTTGGTATTGGTTTTTGCAGTTATCTCTTAAAAACGACAACTTTTTTTTTCCCATCAGCTTGTTTGGTTGGATTGAAGAAGATGAGGAACAAGCAGATGGTGAGGAGAGCAAGGGGACAGTTTGAGATACAAGATGCTTTGTACCATGCAGCACTTTTTGTGCCCTGCTGCTGTTGGCCAACTAAGGCAGGTCAAAGCAATATTAAGTCTCACACACACACACACACACACACACACACACACACACACACACGTCTCCTTATGTAAATACATTTCCGCAATGGTATGACAGGGGCGGATAGATGGAACTACATGATGCTACAGAGAGCATACAGCTCAATACTTCAAAACCAGAGCGAGAGAGAGAGAGAGGACTACCAAGCCTAGTAATGGAATGACCACGCTGCCCCCTACTGGTGGTATGAGGTACGATCTTGGGAACACTGCAGATGATCTTGTCCTTCCCACTGCAGCATACAACAAGTAAGGTCCTATTGCACTTTTTTTTCTTGCGTAATGGCTCCCTAACGATATAATGTCCTCACAACACAGAAGCTTTCTTTGACATACAAATGGTGTAACTGTGTCATGACAAATAAATGCACTCATTGTCTGTGAACGTATATAGGCCAGACCTGGGCAAATTAAGACCCGGGGGGGGGGGGGTCACATGCGGCCCGTTAAGCTTTTCAATCTGGCCCGCCGGACATTACCAAATAATTTTTCTAGATCTTTAAGATGGAAACTGTAGCTGCCATTATAATGTGCAGTGATGTTTTCAAATGACCGTAAGTCTTGAACTATACAAAGTATTTCAATGGTTGGAACCTGCACTTTTGCATGATATACTAGTTACTATGGTAATCTAATTAGTTACTATGGTCATCTAATTCACAGCAGCTCAGATGAGGCACCAAGCAGTGTGGGTGGAGAGCGTTTCCACAGAGTGTTTCCAGAGCGGCCAGCCTGAAATGTGGGTGTCAGAGACAGACGCGGAAGGAGATTTTTACAACAAAGTTCTAAAGCTTAGTGATGTATCAGATTGTAGGTATTTCGGTGTTTGTTGCATTTTTGTTACGTTTCGCTTGATTGTAAAAATATGTCGATCGAGAGGGGGTGTGACTAGGGATGATGTTTGATAAGAAATTATCGAGTTCGAGCCCATTATCGAATCCTCTTATCGAACCGATTCCTTATCGATTCTCTTATCGATTCCAGATAGGTTGTTGTATATGGAAAAAACCCACAATATTTGGTTTAACAAAAGCTCACTTTTATTTTATAAGAAAAAAATAAAATAAAATAAATAAATAAATAGACTGTTACCCCCCTAAAAAAAAAAAAAAAAATATATATATATATTGACTGTTGTTACCCAAAGTATATTAAGTGGGATTTTTCAGAAAAACAAATATATACAGTAACACAAAAACAACCTGTCTCTGTGATCACTATAGGTGTATAAATAATAATATAGTGTTAAATAAAATCAGTCCCTTGGGCACAAAACTGAAAATAATACAGCTCTCCAAAAAGTGCACTTCTGCTGCTATTGGAACATACTAACTACACACACTATGACACTAAGAACACCACAGTCATCAATCAACAATTCTTCTTCCCTTACATGAGAGCGAAGCCTGGCAATAATTGCATATTGCCTGTTCTGCCCTCACTATAGGTGTTGAGGTTATACAGCTTGGCGGACAGCTAACAAACAATCCAAGACGTCTAATAAAGTTCCAAAGCAGATTAATCCATTTAGGCTCTTTATTGTTGTTGATCTTGCTTTGTCTTTTCCTATCTTTACTTTTGTCTTGCACTGGACTGTTATTTTTATTTATTTTTTAAACTGAAATACACACAATGACAAATGTATAAGCTATGTGATTCAATGAACATACTGAAATGTAATACACAGTATGTAAATATTAGCTTCACACAAATATACAGTACTATCATCAAACAAATACTTCTGAGTGTTGAAAGTATTTCGATGGTGGAAATACACGACTGGCAGCCATTTTAAGTCCTCAAAACATCCATTGAAACAGTGCACAAAAATCGTTTTTCAATAGACATCTTACTATCAAATTGAAACACTTTCCACCTTAATATTGAGTTATATAAACAAGTTAAACAGTTTACTTACAGACTTATCTTTTCCAAGGCTTGTAGGAGCTAACACAACTTGTCTACTTCTCAATTGTCTCAACTCGGAAGTGCCCAAACTAATGACGTGTAGTATTTTTATATCGCCACAAGGTGTCAGTAAGAGTCTACAATCAAATGGGCATAACATTGCAGGTCCCACAGGGCATTTTCTTCTGGGAAGGGATTCGAATAAAGAACCAACTCTTTTTCTTTACTATAGTGGTCTCGATAACGGGTACCGGTTCTCAAAAAGGGATTCGAGTCTGAGGACTCGGTTCTTTTCTTATCGAACAACAGGGAAAAACCGGTTTCGAGCATCATCCCTAAGTGTGACGTTTATATGTTGTCAATAGTCAGTGTTTTATCGTTCATAGTTAATATTGTAAATCCTGCATTCTTTATTTACATGTACATTCTGGGGGTCTCATTCAGTAAAAAAGAGTAAAATTCCATTCCGTTTTTTTAAGGCGGTCTGTCACAACGTTTTTAGCATTCAATCAGACATTATTGTGAGGTTTTGTATTAGTGTTCCTAAAAATAGATATACCGGCCCTGCAACACAATTTTTTTCTCTAAATTTGGCCCCCGAGTCAAAATAATTGCCCAGGCCTGGTATAGGCAGAATCCGGCCCGCCAGCGTCTACAATCTAGACTAGACTAGACTTCCTTTTATTGTCATTCAAATTTGAACTTTACAGTACAGATAATAATTACATTTCCTTGCATTAGCTCATTGTAGTGCAGGATAAAAGAGCAATACGGTGCAGATATAAATAAATAGATTACTGTACAGATAAATATATTGTACTTTTTCATATGCATCCATGTTTATAGATGTATGTTATATTGTCTTCATATTCCAGCGAGCTAATCGTTTGGGGGGGAATTGAGGGAATTATTTTTATGACGTCTGACGTCTCAAGTTAAAAAGAAATATTCGGGCTGTCAAGAGATTACTTTTTTTAATTGGATTAGGTGGCGACTTGTCCAGGGTGTACCCCGCCTTCCGCCCGAATGCATCTTAGATAGGCTCCAGCACCCCCCGCGACCCCAAAAGGGACAAGGGGTAGAAAATGGATGGATGGATTAATCACACTCTATACCTCTAATTAATCACGGGTTATTATTTGCTTGCATAAATAAAATTTGCTGAATAAAATAACCCAATATTTGGGTACAAATGCAATTTAGTAGTCAGAATGTCACACAGAAACGTTTTTTAAATGTTTTACTGAACTGCAAGTCATTGATTTGCTCAAAACTTTGTGAAAATAAGTAGAAAATTAAGTGCACATTTTGCAAATAATGTACAGTTACTAATCGATAATGTAGTAAATGCACTCATAAACAATTTAACATTGCTCCATTTAATCTTATTTAGTCTAATCTTATTTACCTTTTTCAGATGACAATGCTGATCTCTTTTTTTGGTACAATGCGACCCCAGCTCACTATGATTACTTACAGATGTCCAAGGTTCTCCAGTAAGCAAAATAAATTCACATTCAGTCCCTAGTTGCAAGTTGATGCTGTTGTTTGTGTAGTACAGTTGGTTTGACCTTGCTGTAATTGTGCCTCTTTAAGGTACGACAGATCAACTGTGGTAATTTGAACGATATCTTCTTCCAGGACTTGGTCTTCACATAAATTAGATGTCCTGCATGCGGTGGCTGTCCGTTTAGGAAAGGTACTGTTTAACGTAACTGTGCTACTTTTGTTGACAACATTAAAATCAGTAAACTTTTGCCAGCTTAGCGTTCTCCTCTGCTTCTTATCAATGTACTTAGCTAGCATTCATGCATTCTACCTTATGGAAGCATCAGGTTCAAAGCCATGCAAGCAAATTGCTCTACCGAAAGGAAAGGACTATTTTCCGCCATGAGAAGAGGTGGCATCCCTGCAGCAATTGCCTGCTGCGCGCTTCGTTCAGAGGTGGGTGGTGCTTCATTTCCGTGCTCAGATTACGGTTAAAGGCCTACTGAAACCCACTACTACCGACCACACAGTCTGATAGTTTATATATCAATGATGAAATCTTAACATTGCAACACATGGCAATACGGCCGGGTTAACTTATAAAGTGCAATTTTAAATTTCCCGCCACACTTCCGGTTGAAAACGTCTATGTATGATGACGTATGCGCGTGACGTCACAGCGGCAACGGAAGTATTGGTACACCATTGAATCCAATACCAAAAAGCTCTGTTTTCATCTAAAAATTCCACAGTATTCTGGTCATCTGTGTTGGTGAATCTTTTGCAATTTGTTTAATGAACAATGAAGACTGCAAAGAAGAAATTTGTAGGTGGGATCGGTGTATTAGCGGCGGACTACAGCAACCCAACCAGGAGGACTTTGAGTTGGATAGCAGACGCGCTACCGTGAGTACAGCTTTGGCTTCCAAACATTTGATCGCTTGCCCGTACGTGCGTGTCGCTATGTGCATGTCACGTACGTAACTTTGGGGAAATATACACTACCGTTCAAATGTTTGGGGTCACATTGAAATGTCCTTATTTTTGAAGGAAAAGCACTGTACTTTTCAATGAAGATAACTTTAAACTAGTCTTAACTTTAAAGAAATACACTCTATACATTGCTAATGTGGTAAATGACTATTCTAGCTGCAAATGTCTGTTTTTTGATGCAATATCTACATAGGTGTATAGAGGCCCATTTCCAGAAACTATCACTCCAGTGTTCTAATGGTACAATGTGTTTGCTCATTGGCTCAGAAGGCTAATTGATGATTAGAAAACCCTTGTGCAATCATGTTCACACATCTGAAAACAGTTTAGCTCGTTACAGAAGCTACAAAACTGACCTTCCTTTGAGCAGATTGACTTTCTGGAGCATCACATTTGTGGGGTCAATTAAACGCTGAAAATGGCCAGAAAAAGAGAACTTTCATCTGAAACTCGACAGTCTATTCTTGTTCTTAGAAATGAAGGCTATTCCACAAAATTGTTTGGGTGACCCCAAACTTTTGAACGGTAGTGTATGTTTCTTGCTGACTCTGATGGCGGCCGGGGTGTCATCGAAAGCTACAACGCCCGCCGCCGCTCCGTAGCTAAGCTAGCTTCAAACGCGTCGTTAGCAACAGCATTGTTAAGCTTCGCCAAGCTGGGAATTATTAACCGTGTATTTACATGTCCACGGTTTAATAGTATTGTTGATCTTCTGTCTATCCTTCCAGTCAGTGGTTTATTTATTTTGTTTCTATCTGCATTTGAGCCCGATGCTATCACGTTAGCTCAGTAGCTAAACAGCTTCACCGATGTATTGTCGTGGAGATAAAAGTCACTGTGAATGTCCATTTCGCGTTCTCGACTCTCATTTTCAAGAGGATATAGTATCCGAGGTGGTTTAAAATACAAATCCGTGATCCACAATAGAAAAAGGAGAAAGTGTGGAATCCAATGAGCCCTTGTACCTAAGTTACGGTCAGAGCGAAAAAAGATACGTCCTGCACTGCATTGTAGTCCTTCACTCTCACGTATCTCATCCACAAATCTTTCATCCTCGCTCAAATTAATGGGGTAATCGTCGCTTTCTCTGTCCGAATCTCTCTCGCTGCATTGTACACAATAGGGAAATGTGAGCAGCCCTACCCCCTGTGACGTCACGCTACTTCCGGTATAGGCAAGGCTTTTTTTTATCAGCAACCAAAAGTTGCGATCATTATTGTCGTTGTTCTCTACTAAATCCTTTCAGCAAAAATATGGCAATATCGCGAAATGATCAAGTATGACACATAGAATGGATCTGCTATCCCCGTTTAAATTTTAAAAAATCATTTCAGTAGGCCTTTAAGTCTCAGTGATAACATCATATTTAGATTGTTACTGTGAATGCTTTAGTAAGCAAGATGAGATAAAAGCTAAAAAGAAATGAAAGACGGTCAGCAGGACTTTTTTAATTGCAAACAGTTGATCCGACATGTCAAGACACTTCCTCAAACCAATCACACACTTTTCCGGCTTCAAAATAAAAGCGCTACGCTATACATCCGGTTTAACTAAATTCCGGGTTTCACCTTAATGTATTTCATTGTGGCAGTGCGCCACGGCTTCATATTAGCTGCCACACCTAACAAAATTAAGTAATATAATGTATTGTCGCGTACAGAAGAAAATGAAGTCTGACGCTCTTCTTTTTTTTTTTTAGCTTTTATTACCAATTTTTTGCTAACAACGGACCCAATTCCATCCAGTATTCCCTCCTTTCACACACGTCTGCCTCCGTGCTTCACTCCTACACACACAAGTCTTCTTCATTCCCCGCCGACACTGTGTTCACAGACCATGGGAAAATGACCATCATAATACACTAACATGCACATTAACGCCAGCAGGTAGTTACAGTAAATGGCTATATATAGTTATTATTTGTGCACTATTAACTAATGATACACCAAAACACCAGATGTTTCTGGCTGGCTGAAATATTGTGTAAATTATTTTATAACATATTCTGGTCGAGTCGTCAATCAAAGAATGATTAGCAGGCTGAATATAACATTTGATTAATTATTAGAGAAGATTGAAACATTGTCATGCAGCAAGATGAAGACCATTAACTGTATAACATGTAATGTAGAGAATATCAGAAGCATTTATTCAGGTAGAAAATAGGCTAGACCCCCTGTGACTCCAAGCGGTAGAAAAGCGGGAGAAAATGGATGGATGGATATTACATCTTTGACAATCAAAGCAGGATCATAACAATACATATTTTGTGTTGTTAATGCGTCAAACTGGTATCTAAACATGGTGTCGCCCCTCCTCTGAATGCAGGTGCTCTTAAATCAGGAATACAAAATCTGGCAAGACACCAACACACAGTAGGCAATTTATTTAAAATTGTCAGTAAATGGTGTGTTTGTGTTTCCACAACCTTAAAATATATATATATATATATATATATATATATATATATATATATATATATATATATATATATATATATATATATATATATATATATATATATATATATATATATATATATATATATATATATATATATATATATATATACACACACATACAGTACATATTTGGTCAAGTTTTAGTTTTCCTCTGCGTTTGTCTTGGTTTCCTGTTTTTGGTATCCAGTCAGCACTCTTATTTTGGTTATTTCCTGATTATCTCCCTGAGTGCTTTGTCCCTTCAGCTGTGGCTGATTGGCACGTGGCCACACCTGGTGCCAATCAGCCAGCTGCTATTTAAACCTGTCCTGCCCTCCAGTCACTGCTGGATTATTGTCATTTATACTTGTTGTTGTAGCTCTGTCTACTTCTGTCCACTCTGTTCCTATCATAGTTCATCCTGCTCGTTTCTTGCCACGTGAGTTTTGTTTATTCGTGTCACAGTAAGTGTTTTAGTTTCTTGTCCACAGTTAGCCTTTGTGCTATTTTAGTTCATAGCCTAGTTTGTTCTCCGCCTTGTGCACGCCTTTTGTTTGTACCCTTTTGTTTGTTTTTTGCCATAGTATTTAATTAAATCATGTTTTCCCGTTCAATGCCTGCCATCATCTCTGCATCTTGGGGTTCGTCGCCAAAAAACTTTGACAGATATACTTTTTTATCATGGACAGATAATTTACAAATGTTTAATACCATGACCGGAGTTATTTTGCTTTAATTAAATGTTTTTTAAATGTTTTTACATTTTTGTTTCATCTGACCACAGAACTTTCCTCCAGAAGGTCTTATTTTGGTCCATGTGATGTCACCTGTCAAAAATTGAGCTGTTTGGCCACAATACCCAGCAATATGTTTGGAGGAGAAAAGGTGAGGACTTAAATCCCAGGAACACCAAGCCTACCATCAAGCATGGTGGTGGTAGTATTATGGAACTGGTGCTTTACAGAGAGTAAATGGGACAATGAAAAAGGAGGATTACCTCCAAATTCTTCAGGACAACCTAAAGTATGACCCAAAGTCCTGACTTAAACCTGTGGAAAATGCTGAAGAAACAATTCCATGTCAGAAAACCAACAAATTTAGCTGAACTGCACCAATTTTGTCAAGAGGAGTGGTCAAAAATTCAACCAGAAGCTTGCCAGAAGCTTGTGGATGGCTACCAAAAGTGTCTTATTGCAGTGAAACTTGCCAAGGGACATGTAACCAAATATTAACATTGCTGTATGTATACTTTTGACCCAGCAGATTTGCTCACATTTTCAGTAGACTATTGAGTCTACTGAAAATGTGACCAAATCATAAAAGAACCAAACTTCATGAATGTTTTTTGTGACCAACAAGTATGTGCTCCAATCACTCTATCACAAAAAATAAGAGTTGTAGAAATTATTGGAAACAAGACAGTCATGACATTATGTTCTTTACAAGTGTATGTAAACTTTTGACCACGACTGTATATATTGTAATTGTGTATGTATATTCGAGCATATGTAACTGTGTGCGTGTATGTATGTATGAATGAATGTACAAAACCCAAAACCAGTGAAGTCGGCACGTTGTGTAATTTGTAAATAAAAACAGAATACAATGATTTGCAAATCCGCTCATGTTGGCAGCGACAGTAAAACCTGGAGAGGCGTGATTGGGAAGAATGGCTGCCCGGATCTGAACCCGAGCGGTGTTTTGTTATTGGACTTTTGTGCCCGTCACAGATTGTCCATAACAAACACCATGTTCAAACATAAGGGTGTCCATATGTGCACTTGGCACCAGGACACCCTAGGCCGCAGTTCCATGATCGACTTTGTAGTTGTGTCATCGGATTTGCGGCCTCATGTTTTGGACACTCGGGTGAAGAGAGGGGCGGAGCTTTCTACCGATCACCACCTGGTGGTGAGTTGGCTGCGATGGTGGGGGAGGATGCCGGACAGACCTGGCAGGCCAAAACGCATTGTGAGGGTTTGCTGGGAACGTCTGGCAGAGTCTCCTGTCAGAGAGAGTTTCAATTCCCACCTCCGGAAGAACTTTGAACATGTCACGAGGGAGGTGCTGGACATTGAGTCCGAATGGACCATGTTCCGCACCTCTATTGTCGAGGCGGCTGATTGGAGCTGTGGCCGCAAGGTAGTTGGTGCCTGTCGTGGCGGTAATCCTAGAACCCGTTGGTGGACACCGGCGGTGAGGGATGCCATCAAGCTGAAGAAGGAGTCCTATCGGGTTCTTTTGGCTCATAGGACTCCTGAGGCAGCGGACAGGTACCGACAGGCCAAGCGGTGTGCGGCTTCGGCGGTCGCGGAGGCAAAAACTCGGACATGGGAGGAGTTTGGGGAAGCCATGGAAAACGACTTCCGGACGGCTTCGAAGCGATTCTGGACCACCATCCGCCGCCTCAGGAAGGGGAAGCAGTACACTATCAACACCGTTTGGAAGCCAAAGCTGCATACTCACGGCAGCGCGTATCCAACTCAAAGTCCTCCTGGTTGTGTTGCTGTAGCCAGCTGCTAATACACCGATCCCACCTACAGCTTTCTTCTTTGCTGTCTTCATTGTTCATTAAACAAATTGCAAAAGATTCACCAACACAGATGTCCAGAATACTGTGCAATTTTGCGATGAAAACAGACGACTTAATAGCTGGCCACAATGGTGTCCCAATATGTCCGCACAATCCGTGACGTCACGCGCAAACGTCATCATACCGAGACGTTTTCAGCAGAATATTTTGCAGGAAATTTAAAATTGCACTTTACTAATCTAACCCGGCCGTATTGGCATGTGTTGCAATGTTAAGATTTCATCATTGATATACAAACTATCAGACTGCGTGGTCGGTAGTAGTGGGTTTCAGTAGGCCTTTAACTGTCTGTCATTTAACTGGAGACACCCTACAACTACCTCTAGGGGTCCCCGCACCTCACTGTATGTATTTATTTAGTTTGCCTTTTCTTTGGCCCACTCCTATAATGTTGTTCATTTTCTCTACCTACAGTAAAAAAACCAGCATCTATCTTGACAAAAAAAATACTTCTGTTGTTTTATGTGCAGTAAAACTTTTCATCTCAACTCACCTTAATGTTAAAGTTAAAGTGCCAATGATTGTCACACACACACTAGGTGCGGTGAAATTGTCCTCTGCATTTGACCCATCCCCACAGGGAAGCAGTGAGCGTCTATGCGAATCCCGGACGAGAGAAGCTCGCCGCAAAGAGAGAGAGAGATGGAGGAAGGAGAGAGACAGCGTCGACAGCTGCAGCGCACGCTGCTTGGCATGGGGGAATTCCACCCTCAATGAAGACTCCCAGGTTTGATGGCAGGGCGAGCTGGGAGGAATTTCATGCCCAATTTGAACTGTTGGCACAGGCTGGAAGATGGTCTCCGGAAGAAATGTCCCTCCAGCTTGCAATATACCTCACTGGTGATGCCTTGTCGAGCCTGCTGCTACTGAGCACAGCAGAGAGAAGTGATTATGGAGCTCTTGTTGGGGCTCTGAAGAGAATATTTGGACTGTGCTCAGCAGATAGCCTATTGCGCTCAGAGCTCTGCAGTCGTCAGCGGCGACCAGGAGAGTCACTAAGGGACCTGGCTAACGACATCGAGGGACTGGTCCACCGCACCTATGCTCACATGCCATCCAGGGGGAGCTAGCCCACGATCACTTCCTCCAGGCCCTTCTACCAGCTGACTTGCGTGTTCAGACACTCCTAGCCTACCCCACTTCCCTCCAGGCAGCCCTTGAGCTGGCTACAGAGATAGAGAGATGCTGTGCACCAGTGCTCAAAGGGTTGTGCTTGGTGATACACTTCAAGTGAAAGAACATAAGGGGCCAGACCCGGTGCCGGGGTACCCAGCGTGAATGGAGTCGCTGACCCAGTTGGTTGGGGCAGCCACCCTACGTGACGATCGACGCTCAAGACAGCGTGTTAAGACATGTTGGAGCTGTGGGGAGGCCGGACACTTTGTCCGTGATTGCCCACACACCCCAGTCAATAAGGGAAATGGGGCAGGGGCCATATAGATGGGCCAATACTTCCCCCTAAGAATATGTCCCAACGTCACCCCAAGGAGGACACACTACAGGTTGTTCAAGAGAGGGGGGCACAGACAGTGGGCGGAAAAGATCGCCAGCCAGAACACCTTGTGGTAATTGGACAAACCTGGGTAGGGAACTGTTGGTACGCTCCTATGACTGTGGGGGTATACGTTGCACGGCATTAGTGGACACAGGGTCCTCTGCAACAGAGGTGGTGCCAAGAGGGGTTGCCGTTTTTCCCACCTTAGTAAAGCTTCAGACAGTCACCGGAGAGAAGACCCCGATGCTCGGGGAAGTTGCGGTGACTCTGGGGGTGAGGAACACTTCTGTTCAGGAAGACTGCATTCTTGGGGTGGATCTGCTTGGAGCACTGGACTGTGTCATCGATGCCAAGAGGGGTACCCTCACCTTCCCAGATGGGCATGTTATCCAGATGTGCAGACAGCCCCCTCATTCAAGCAGTTCTGTTGGCCACAGCGTCACATTAGCGGCCAAAAAGACAGTCAACCCGGTTGTCGATCCTGCTCCTGCTCCACAGATGCTGCAGACCCCCGTTATGGCTGCTGTACCACCCGACAATGGGGAAAGAATTGCTGTTGTGAGAGAGGTCTGGAGGAAAAACTGATGGATTGACCCAGAGTGAACAAGAACATCTGTGGCAACTCTTGCTAGATTACAAGCACTGTTATTCGCTCTCTGAAGATGATGTCGGCCAGACAGACCTCATCCATCACAATATTGACACAGGGGACGCCCACCCAATCTGGATGAGACCTAGACGGCTTCCACTGGCCCGTCAGGCCGCAGCTGATAAGGCCCTACAAGAGATGCAACGTGCTGGACTTATTGAGCCCTCTTTGAGTCCCTGGGCATCACCAGTTGTAATGGTCCCAAAGAAAGGGGTGAATAAGTGGCGCTTCTGTGTCAACTTCAAAAGAGAAATTACGACGTGCACGAAAAAGGGCAACATTTTGCTGCTGAAGAGTTGGTGTGGGTATACAACCCCCAACGGAAAAAGGGAAGATGCCCGAAGCTGGACAGTGACTGGATGGGCCCTTGTAGAGTGTTGAAAAGACTCGGGGAAGTTGTGTACCGGGTCCAACTCCCACCCCGTTGCAGAAAAGTTGTCCTGCACCGCGACCGGCTAGCACCATACCGGGACATGGGCACTCCTGCAGGACTAGGAGTGGAATTACCGGGGAGAATGGGCTTAGCCCAGGGACTAGAGAGTCTTGTTCTTCCGTTTCGAGGACCTCGTCCTGGCCTTCACAAGATGTAACACTTCCTGTGACTTCCTCCCCAGGAAGGGGGAACACTGCTACTCCGACAAGACCCCGGAGGCTGAGGCGACGACCAGCCCACTTGAGAGGGGGGGATAGTGTAACGACCTGATGAGGTTGATGTTGCGTTCTTTAATGAGTGATATTCAGAATTCCCATTGTTGTGAACGTACCACTCCTGTTAGGTGATTGGCGGGGAGGGAGGAAGCGTTCGGTTGCGGAAATGAGGAATGAGGATAGACGTGCATGTGAAAGGGACGAGATAAGTTGAGCTGTGTTAGCATAGGTTGCTCAATAAAAGTTTAAAAGGAGCGTCCGACTTTGTGTGCACTTCTTCTGGACGCTACAGTATGGATCCAGGTCATTGCATTAGCTCCTTATTTTTTTAACCTGGATTCGCAGTCCATTTTGTCTCTTTGTAGCTTTGATGTAAGCTACCTAGCTAAATGGGTCTAAAAGTAGCTAAGCTACAGGGCAAGCTACTCATTAAAAAAGTAGCTAAGCTACTGGAAAATGTAGTTAATGTCACATTCCTGTTTCTCCGGTGTGCTTTTCCTGGTCGCTCTGTTCTATCTTTCCCCAGTTGTCATGAGAGCCAAGGAAGGCTTGAGCACACCTGACAGCATCCACCACACCCTACGTGTAGTGATTGCACACACCTGTTCCTTGCCAGTTCTTTCCTTCATGTCCCTCCATGAATCTTGACCACGCCAACCTCCTTCTGCAGTTCACTTGCAAGTATCTTCTTTTATTTGTTACTTTGTTGTTTGTGCTCAGACTTTAACCGGCCTTCCTATGGCCACTTTATTTCGAACTTTGATACCTTGGTTTTTTCGTGGCACTGGTTCCTTCCCCCAATGCTATTGTTTTTTGTTACTCCCCTAATTAGGATATTAAACCTTTTGGAACTGTTAGAACATTTATGTCTGCGATCCAGCCTTTACTGAGCGAATAAGTTATGTGGCTTAGCTACATGTAGCCTTTTACTGCCCATCACTGCACGGCGACTAATCTTGGAGCTATCATCACGTTTTAATCAATAACATATTTTTGATGCACTTCATCTTCAACTCATCACTTCATCAATAACACATCTCCACATTGCTGAGCCTTTGACGTGAGCGATGTCAAAAGACAACAGCTAACATTGGATTTGGCACAGCACTTGAGGCTAACAAGACAAAGTGGATATCAACTCTTTAGATGACAACACAGGTATGTAATGCTAACAACACGGCTAATGTTTGTAGGTGCAACTGTCACGTTGACACTTGGAAGAACAATATGTGCCTCTGGTTTCATCACAGTGGAATTTCCCAGGATGTGATGTAGCATTTCCACATAGTAGCCAGGTGATGACAGTAGCAATGAAGGATCCTCCGGGCTACCAGTGAGTATGTCTGTTTTTGAGGATGAGTTACAAGTTTGAAAAGATTAGTGCTCAGCAGATCCAGCTGCAGTGAAACACTAAACCATCATGTAGCATCAGTGCTAAACGTTTCATTAACAAAATAAGAACATCAAACAGTCACTCACAATGTCCACTTTCACTGGGATGCCAACTGATTGGATGGTTTCATCTTTCAGCACAAGAATTATGCTCCCTATGTAGATGATGAATTCAGAACAATCCTCTGTCCTCAGGTAGAGAAATGCTTGGAAAAATGAGCATCCTAGTGATATCTTGTTGAATTTCAAAATGTACTAACTTGGCTTATGGCCACAACCTTCTACTTTAGAAGTGCGAGGAACATTTTATAGTCATTAACTTTTACAAACTCACAGGGAATTTAGCAGTAGTTCAGTTGCTAGCTTATCTCCCTGTGAGCTAGGCACGTTAGTCCCTGTTTTCTACAAAAACTCGCCCGCCACTTGATCAGCCAGACCAATTTGCAAGACTTCTCATCATTGGCTCTCGAGGCACGGGGCCAGAGACAAGTACTCGATGCCGGGACATCTTTCTGGCGAGATTATAAATCCGAGCTATATTCTTCTTTGTAATCTCTTGACTGTCTAATCCTAGTGTCATTGGAGCCGACGTATACAACTATGTTTGTAGTGCGATTAGCCTGTCGTACGTGTTCAATGTCGGACGCTCTTACCCCGGGAATACACTTAATTATGGCCCGGTGATGGAGTCCCCTATGACTAAGGTGTGGTGTCCGGTAGACTGGGGTGTAGGACTAGCTAAAGAGCTAAATCTATTATGCGTCCCAACTGCTTCACCGTGGTTTTTTTGCCGCTTAGGGCTGCTACATACTGGGCTAGTCAGCTTGCTACAGCTAACGCTAAAAAACGTGTCGTCTAAAGTTACAAGTTTACTCTGCTCTAACTGGCGGACACGGTCCTGTACCAGGGCCAACCTATCCATGAGACCGGTGTACAAAGAGCAGTGATCCATACTCACGTTGTTGCTGTCACCGAGTCGAGTTCTTGCTGTCTCCGGAGCAATAGGCGAAGAGTAGCAGCAGTGCGAGGGAGCAGACGCCTTCGGAGCGCAGTTGCTTTGGACCGGGAATAGCTTAGCTTCGTTAGCTTAGCAGCTAGCTAGCTGAGAGAGAGGCGGTGAGACAGAGTGAATGCTTTGTAAGTTTGATAATACTACTCATTATGTTGGAGAAGGAATAGAGAAAACTGTAAAACAATTAGAAGCACACAGATTGAAAGATAATACTAGGCTTTTGCGCAGCAGCAGACTTTGCTGGACATGACGTCACTCAACAGAAGTGCAAGAGGATCCCCTACTGGCTCCACTATGGACCGGACTCTCACATTATTACCGTATCCACTCGGCATCCAACACATTGTTTCCCATTAGGTTGAGTTTTTTCTTGCCCTGATGTGGGATCTAAGCCAATGATGTCTTTGTGACTTGTGCAGCCCTTTGAGACATTTGTGATTAAGGGCTGTATAAATAAACTTTGATTGATTAATGCATTATGAAGAAGAAGTGGAGCCACAGCCCCCCACAAACAGAGGAATAGGAGGAGCCGCAGTACCCCAACATTAAAGGGGAAGAATCTTAACTGCCTCAATGCTTAGATCAGTGTTTTTCAACCTTTTCTGAGCCAAGGCACATTTTTTTCATTGAAAAAATTCTGAGGCACACAACCAGCAGAAAACATAAAAAAATGAAACTCAGTAGAAGATTTTGACAGTAAAAAGTTGTTCTCGCAATTGTTGGGTATGAATTCAAACCATAACCAACCATGCATCACTATAGCTCTTGTCAATAAGTACTGTCACCACCTGTCACATCACGCCGTGACTTATTTTGAGTTTTTTGGTGTTTTCCTGTGTGTAGTGTTTTAGTTCTTGTCTTGCGCTCCTATTTTGGTGACTTTTCCTCTTTTGTTGGTATTTTCCTTTAGCAGTTTCATGTCTTCGTTGAACGCTACTCTACTTTGTTTTCGCAATCAAGACTATTTAAGTTGTGCGGACGCTATCCTTCTTTGTGGGAACATTGTTGATTGTCATGTCATGTACGGATGTACTTTGTGGACACCGTCTGCTCTACACGCAGCAGCCTAAGTCTTTGCTGTCGTCCAGCAATCTGTTTTTGTTTACTTTGCAGCCAGTTCAGTTTTAGTTTCGTTTTGCATAGCCATCTCTAAGCTTCAATGCCTTTTCTTGGCGACACTGTCCTTTTGTTTGTTTTTGGTTTAAGTGTTAGATACCTTTTTACCTGCACACTGCCTCCTGCATATTGTGATCACGACAAACCATTTTCCTGACGTCTACAAAGCAATGAGCTACCTGCTGCCACCTACTGATATGGAAGAGTATTACACAGTTACTCTGCCGAGCTCGACACAGCACAGGCACTCAACAACGGCACATTTGTGGATTATAATTACTGGTTTGCAAAAAATATTTGTAACCCAATTAGGTGAAATTACATAATCTCTCACGGCACACCAGACTGTATCTCACAGTACACTAGTGTGCCGAGGCACTGGTTGAAAAACACTGTCTTAAGAGTATATATCTGAGATCTGCTGTGGTGTGGTAGTAGCTGTTAAAATGTCTGGTTACTGCCAATTTAGAATCATAATTACGGATGGAACATTTATGTTTACAGATTCTAGTTTTTAGTCCCTTTTTTGTTTCAGCAATATAGTACAGATTGCAAGGGCACTTCAGTAAGTATACCATACATTCTGGCCTATAAGTCGCTGCTTTTTTTCCGACACTTTGAACCCCGCGGCTTATAAAAAGGTGCAGCTAATTTGTTTTTGTTTTTTTGCAAACTTCCCGAATGTTTTTTGTTCAATAGTTTTCATTAAACCCAAGCAGAGGACTGAAATGGTGTGTCATGGTTTGTGCTAAGGCGCCATCTTTTGAACAGGTTTGCTCAGTGCAGGTGTTGCGAGTTGAAAATGTACTTCCTGTTTTGCCTAAAACTGAAAGTGAAACCTTCCAAGCACTGCTCAAAGATTCTTCATTCAACAATTCAAGCAATGTTGGTAAGTTACACAATTTGTCAAAAACAATTCATACTTACTAAATCGTCCCATGTGTGATGTCTGTCGGAGTATATTCATGCATATTTGTCCGTGCTATCGTAATGTAATGAAGCTAGCGTTTTTAGCATTAGCTAATATGCTAACACGCCTACAGGCGTCTGTTACTAGTATTAACATATAATGACATTCTTTTTGTGTTGTTTCAGTTTCACAAATTCCTCACCAGAATGTCACCGTGGAGTTATTGAGTCTGTTTCGCTGATGGGAGAGCTAGCTTCTGCAGCTAGTCGATCCATGACCATGACTTCTGTTTTGTTTGATCAGCCGTTTTACTGCCGTGTTACAGACACTGTTTGGAGACAATTAAGGTATGTAAATAAACATTAACAAAATATTTCTGTGTAAATAAGTTATTTCACTAAGTATATCTGTCGCTTGTTTAGTTAGATGCGGATAATTAATCTAAACAATTTTTTTTTCTTCTCAAATTTAGTGGGTATGGCTAATATCCCGGTGTGCTGTATCGTCCGGAAAATACGGTACAAAAAATTTAGTCCATCCATCCATCTATTTTCTACCGCTTATTCCCTCCGGGGTCGCGGGGGGCGCTGGAGCCTATCTCAGCTACAATCGGGCGGAAGGCGGGGTACACCCTGGACAAGTCGCCACCTAGTGTAGCATGTAATTCTACCTTTTAGATTTTTGCAATCTTACCAGTTTTAGAATGTGGGACATATTTTTTCTCTGATCAGATTTGGCCATTGAACACAATTGAAACAAGGAAAATTGCCAAATGATAAAAAAAAATGTTGTTGCTAAAATGGATCCCACCAAAAGCTTGCTCAAGTTGGCCTGTCTTTTAAAGGGAAACTGCACTTTATTTTTTAGAATTTTGCCTATCGTTCACCATCCTTATGAAAGACATGACGACGGAGGGATTTTTTAAATTGCATTCTAAATATTAAATAAATGCGATCAGAAGTTCGCTTACAATAGAGCCTATGGGAAACACTCTATTCTGCCTACAAAGCCCTTACAATAACATCCAAACACCTCCATTAAGGTTTTATATACATGCTGTAAGTATGTACTGTATGTAAATTATTAACGAGTACATTTATAATAACATTTAATATTTATGTATTCTAAATAGAGATGTCCGATAATGGCTTTTTTGCCGATATTCCAATATTGTCCAACTCTGGATTACCGATTCCGATATCGACCGATACCGATATATACAGTCGTGGAATTAACACATTATTATGCTTAATTTTGTTGCGATGCCCCGCTGGATGCATTAAACAATGTAACAAGGTTTTCCAAAACAAATCAACTCAAGTTATGGAAAAAAATGCCAGTTTTTATTATTGAAGTCACAAAGTTCATTATTTTTTTTAACATGCCTCAAAACAGCAGCTTGGAATTTGGGACATGCTCTCCCTGAGAGAGCATGAGGAGGTTGAAGTGGGCGGGGCGGTGTTGTGGTGGGGGGGGGGGGGTCCCGGAAGAGTTAGTGCTGCAGGGGGTTCTGGGTATTTGTTCTGTTGTGTTTATGTTGTGTTACGGTGCGGATGTTCTCCCGAAATGTGTTTGTCATTCTTGTTTGGTGTGGGTTCACAGTGTGGCGCATATTTGTAACAGTGTTAAAGTTGTTTATACGGTCACCCTCAGTGTGACCTGTATGGCTGTTGACCAAGTATGGCTTGCATTCACTTGTGTGTGTGAAAAGCCGTAGATATTATGTGACTGGGCCGGCACGCAAAGACAGTGCCTTTAAGGTTTATTGGCGCTCTGTACTTCTCCCTACGTCCGTGTACACAGCGGCGTTGTAAAAAGTAATACATTTTACTTTTTGATACCGATAATTTTGAAACCGATACCGATAATTTCCGATATTACATTTTAAAGCATTTATCGCCAATAATATCGGCAGTCCGATATTATCGGACATCCCTAATTTTAAGCATGTGCGGCGCATTAATTTAAAAAACATATCACGGTACTTTTTTTTCCAACGTCACTGATTACTCACTGCAGACTTTGAGAGCCAACAAACATAATAAAACATCACTCACTGAATAATGTCTGCTGTCATTAGGATGCCGTCTGCTAGGATGTTCATATATTCCCATTTAGATGAAGTATGACTCATAATCCTCACGAAGAAAAGGGGGGTGGAACTAAACGTCTTTGTGGAAGTTGCGTCCTCGCAGTCCCACTGTCAGACACGGCACAGGAGCCCAGCGCGCAGGTTTTACAAAGTTTTAATGATCATCCTGTATATTTTCACAAAGTTTTCTATCCAGCAGGACGCGACTTTTCAGCCACGTCCGTATCCTCTCTCTCCCCCTGCTCCCGGCCGATTACTGTTAAAGACAAAAGATGATTAGATTAACATGTACTACCTGTGAAATCTAATCACCTGCCAGCTGTGTCTCGCCGTCAGCACTGCCACGCCCCCGTCTGATGGTGCTCTGTCCTCAGCACCATGGACAGAGGCGGTGACCTTTGCTCCTGCAGGCAGCGCTGGCCACATCTCCTTCCACAGTCTTTTTTTGTCGTTTTTTCACCATTTCCGGTTTTCAATTGGCTGTCAAAGTGTACCAACTTGTCGTATTACATCCTCGTCTTTCTACTATCCAGATGAGAGGCCTTATTTATGATCTACCATAAAGTTTCACGAGCAGAGGAAGCGGCAGACCACTCGGATGATGTCAACATAGGCACACACGCTAGTGATCAAGGCGCCGCTATAAATAGTTTGTCTGTGTTAGCACTTATAATAACAATATCACTAATACTTGGTTAATATTTAAGTCACAAAATGTAAATGGAGTATTGTTGCCGTGTTTTTTATTTTTTTTATTAATAAATCCAACAAAACAATACACAACAATACCATAATGATGCAATAATGCAATTCCAATTGCATAACCTAACCCGGCCCAGCAACATTCAGAATAGCAATAAACAGAGCAATTGAGAGGACACACAAACACGACACAAAACAATCTAAAAGCAGTCAAACAAAAATGAATATTATCACCAACAGTATCAATATTAGTAACGATTTCAACATAGCAGTGATTAAAAATCCCTCATTGACATTATCATTACAGACATTTATAAAAAATAAAAACATTAAAAAAATGAACAATAGTGTCACAGTGGCTTACACTTGCATCTCATAAGCTTGACAACACACTGTGTCCAATATTTTCCACAAAGATAAAATAAGTCATATTTTTTGGTTAATTCAATAGTTAAAACAAATTTAAATAATGGATCCCATATTCCAATATATGACTCATTATTATCTAAACTAAATGCAGTTTTTCTACTAATATCATCTCCATAGCTTGTGTATACCAGTCAATATGTGTTGGACTATCAACATCCATCCATTTTTTTAATATTACCCTTTTTGATATTATGCATATTGAAAGAAATGCACTTTTACTCTTTGATGACACGTTACTAAATTGATGACGGTTTTTGATGTTTTTTTAATTGGGTTTTATGGGCGGAATAGAGGACCTCCACTTGGCTCTGTTGTAAGCAGACTTTTATTTATTATTTACGAGTTAGAATGCCATCCATCCATCCATCCATCTTCCTCCGCTTATCCGAGGTCGGGTCGCGGGGGCAGCAGCCTAAGCAGGGAAGCCCAGACTTCCCTCTCCCCAGCCACTTCGTCCAGCTCTTCCCGGGGGATCCCGAGGCGTTCCCAGGCCAACCGGGAGACATAGTCTTCCCAACGTGTCCTGGGTCTTCCCCGTGGCCTCTTACCGGTCAGACGTGCCCTAAACACCTCCCTAGGGAGGCGTTCGGGTGGTATCCTGACCAGATGCCCGAACCACCTCATCTGGCTCCTCTCGATGTGGAGGAGCAGTGGCTTTACTTTGAGCTCCTCCCGGATGACAGAGCTTCTCACCCTATCTCTAAGGGAGAGACCCGCCACCCAGCGGAGGAAACTCATTTCGGCCGCTTGTACCCGTGATCTTGTCCTTTCGGTCATAACCCAAAGCTCATGACCATAGGTGAGGATGGGAACGTAGATCGACCGGTAGATTGAGAGCTTTGCCTTGCGGCTCAGCTCCTTCTTCACCACAACAGACCGATACAGCGTCCGCATTACTGAAGACGCCGCACTGATCCGCCTGTCGATCTCACGATCCACTCTTCCCTCACTCGTGAACAAGACTCCAAGGTACTTGAACTCCTCCACTTGGGGCAAGATCTCCTCCCCAACCCGGAGATGGCACTCCACCCTTTTCCGGGCGAGAACCATGGACTCGGACTTGGAGGTGCTGATTCTCATCCCAGTCGCTTCACACTCAGCTGCGAACCGATCCAGTGAGAGCTGAAGATCCTGGCCAGATGAAGCCATCAGGACCACATCATATGCAAAAAGCAGAGACCTCATCCTGCAGCCACCAAACCGGATCCCCTCAACGCCTTGACTGCGCCTAGAAATTCTGTCCATAAAAGTTATGAACAGAATCGGTGACAAAGGGCAGCCTTGGCGGAGTTAGAATGCATTAAAAATAAAATACATCCATCGTCATGTCTTTCATAATGATTGTGAACGATAGGCAAAATTCCCCCCAAAAAAGTCCAGTTCCCCCTTTTAAAGGCCTACTGAAATGAAATGTTCTTATTTAAACGGGGATAGCAGGTCCATTCTATGTGTCATACTTGATCATTTCGCGATATTGCCATATTTTTGCTGAAAGGATTTAGTAGAGAACATCGACGATAAAGTTTGCCACTTTTGGTCGCTGATAAAAAAGCCTTGCCTGTACCGGAAGTAGCGTGACGTCGCAGGTTGTGGAGCGCCTCACATCTGCACATTGTTTACACCAGCAGCGACAGCGATTCGGACCGAGAGAGCGACGATTACCCCATTAATTTGAGCGAGGATGAAAGATTTGTGGATGAGGAACGTGAGAGTGAAGGATTAGAGTGCAGTGCAGGACGCCAATATATATCTTTATTCGTTTTGACCGTAACTTAGGTACAAGGGCTCATTGGATTCCACACTTTCTCCTTTTTCTATTGTGGATCACGGATTTGTATTTCAAACCACCTCGGATACTATATCCTCTTGAAAATGAGAGTCGAGAACGCAAAATGGACATTCACAGTGACTTTTATCTCCACGACAATACATCGGCGAAGCACTTTAGCTTAGGAGCTAACGTGATAGCATCGTGCTTAACTGCGGATAGAAACAGAAGAAACATGCCCCTGACTGGAAGGATGGACAGAAGATCAACAATACTACTATTACTTCTACTATCAGGAGACACCGAACCAAACCCTGGACCTGTAACCACACGGTTAATGTTGTCCCCCCTGGCGAAGCCTAGCTATGCTGTTGCTAACGACGCCATTGAAGCTAACTTAGCTACGGGACCTCGACAGAGCTATGCTAAAAACATTAGCTCTCCACCTACGCCAGCTCTCATCTGCTCATCAACACCCGTGCCCACCTGCGTTCCAGCGATCGATGGCGCGACGGAGGACTTCACCACGATCATCGGTGCAGTCGGCGGCTAGCGTCTTATAGCGCGTCTGCTATCCAACTCAAACTCCTCCTGGTTGTGTTGTTGCAGCCAGCCGCTAATACACCGATCCCGCCTACAGCTTTCTTCTTTGCAGTCTCCATTGTTCATTAAACAAATTGCAAAAGATTCACCAACACAGATGTCCAGAATACTGTGGAATTTTGAGATGAAAACAGAGCTTTTTTGTATTGGATTCAATGGTGTCCGAATACTTCCGTTTAACTATTGACGTCACACGCATACGTCATCATACATAGACGTTTTCAACCGGAAGTTTCCCGGGAAATTTAAAATTGCACTTTATAAGTTAAGCCGGCCGTATTGGCATGTGTTGCAATGTTAAGATTTCATCATTGATATATAAACTATCAGACTGCGTGGTCGGTAGTAGTGGGTTTCAGTAGGCCTTTAAGGAGTGGGACTATTGCTGCAGTGTGCTCAAACAAACACCAGGTAGCAGCTATGAGCAGATAATACTGTATAATATCTTTCTCTTTCAGATTTAGGCAGTAGTGCGTTCTTCACTCACGCTTCAAGTGAAGGATGAGGCAAAATTACATTGGTACCTAATGTATTCTCCAAGGCAAAAACGTGTTTGAGAGTATCCAGCAACAAAGCCTGTCTGAATATGCTTGGTATCTTAAGCAAATGAGGCAAACTGCGTCACATGAGCTTAGTTTGAAGAAATCATTGTGGCCACAAGGTGCGCCAAAGGAGTAATTATCACTCCACCTAAACCAGGGGTCGGTAACCGAAATTTTGTAATAATGGACCAAAATATATATATATATATTTCTTAAGCCACAAAAGTTAAAAGCCTTGTATAAATGTTATAATGAAGGCAACACATGACGCAAGTGTCTATATTAGCCTACTATCAAAATGACTGTCGCAGGCTGACGCAAATCTTCGTTGACAGAAATCTTGAAATGTAATATTTATTCTACACATTTTTGCAACATTGGAAAACATTAGTAAAATGGAGGCCTCTCAGAGGGTGAAATAACTCCTAGAAATTAATGGTTTAAAATGGCCAAAGATATAGATGTGTGTGTCCAAGTTAAAGGAAACAGCAGGCTGTCTTCTTCTAATGGATTTATTACAATCTTTGCAAGCTGGGTAATGTTTGCTGTGGTCTGGAACAACATGGCACACAAACAACTATCAGAAATGCAGCCAATATTACATACAATGTGTCATGAAACATGCAAAAATAAATTAAATACACAGAGGACTTAAGTAAAGGAAATTCAATGAGCTCAAATATACACTATATTGCCAAAAGTATTTGACCATCCATCCAAATGATGATAATCAGGTGTCCTAATCACTTGGCCCGGTGTATGAAATCAATCACTTAGGCATGGAGACTGTTTCTACAAACATTTGTGAAAGAATGGGCCGCTCTCAGTGATTTCCAGCGTGGAACTGTCATAGGATGCCACCTGTGCAACAAATCCAGTGGTGAAATGTCCTCTCTCCTAAATATTTCAAAGTCAACTTTATTATAAGAAAAGTGAAGAGTTTGGGAACAACAGCAACTCAGCCACCAAGTGGTAGGCCACGTAAACTGACAGAGAGTGGTCAGCGGATGCTGAAGCGCATAGTGCAAAGACTTTCTGCACAGTCAGTTGCTACAGAGCTCCAAACTTCGTTACCTTACAGTTAGCCCACGTACAGTACGCAGAGAGCTTCATGGAATGGGTTTCCATGGCCGAGCAGCAGCATCTAAGCCATACACCACCAAGTCCAATGCAAAGCGTCGGATGCAGTGGTGTAAAGCACGTCACCATTGATTGATTGATTGAGACTTTTATTAGTAGGTTGCACAGTGAAGTACATATTCCGTACAATTGACCACTAAATGGTAACACCCGAATAAGTTTTTCAACTTGTTTAAGTCGGGGTCCACTTAAATTGATTCATGATACAGATATATACTATCATATATACTATCATCATAATACAGTCATCACACAAGATAATCACAATGAATTATTTACATTATTTACAATCAGGGGTGTGGGGGGGGGGGGGTAGGATATGGATATCAAGTAGTGGACATAGAGAGAGAGAGAGAGAGATCAGAAGGCATAAGAAAAAGTATCTGCATTTGATTGTTTACATTTGATTGTTAGCAATCCGGGGAGGGTGTTAGTTTAGGGTTGTAGCTGCCTGGAGGTGAACTTTTATTGCGGTTTTGAAGGAGGATAGAGACGCTTGTTGTCAGCGAGCCAGGTGCAAGTTCTACAGAGCTCAGCACTGAGGATTTTCTCCACCTGTGACTTGTCCTTGCCGGATACCAGCAAGGCAGAGTCATCCGCAAACAAAAACAATTCACAGTCGCATGCCGATGACATGTCGTTTATGTATATTAGGAACAGTAAAGGTCCCAATATACTGCCTTGGGGGACTCCACAGCTCACCGAGAGGGGGGGGGGACACGGTGCCGTTCACCTCTACCACCTGCTCCCTCCCCTCCAAGTAAGATTGCATCCAGCTCCATGAGTTTTTGTTAAATCCGATTGCTCTGAGCTTATCCAACAGTATAGCGTGGTTAACGGTGTCAAAGGCCTTCTGAAGGTCCAGCATGACCATGCCGCAGTATTTGCCCACGTCCACCTCATGTTTGATGTGGTCGGTCAGATAGAGAAGGCATGTGTCAGTGGAGTGGTTAGTTCTGAAGCCGGATTGGAATTTGTACATGAGTTTATTAGTGGCAAGGTAACTATCGACCTGTTCATAAACTATTTTTTCCATTACTTTCGAAATGGAACTGAGAATAGAAACAGGTCGGTAGTTGCCAGGTTCCAATTTGCTTCCTTTTTTAAAGAGGGGAGTTACTCTTGCAATCTTAAAATCTTTTGGTACTTGGCCTTGTGTAATTGATAGGTTTATTATGTGCGTGATGATCGGGGCAATGATGGAGGCAGAGTCCCTGAGGAATCTGGAGGGAATATTATCAAGGCCGGTGGCCTTGTTAGGGTGGAGCGCGCTCAATTTTTTAAACACCTGTGACCATCTCTAATTTGAAATCATCGTTGGATACTCCTAGCTTTCTGTAGAAGGCTTTAATGTGTTCTACACCAAAGCGACCAGAGTGGTGGGACAGCTTGTTGACAAGGGTTGCGGCTATGCTGGTGAAAAAGATGTTAAGTCTGCTAGCTACCTCCATTTTGTCTGTAATGAGGGAGTCACCCTCCTTGATGCTGATGTTGGTGAGTCTTGTTTTAAGTTTCTGGCTGCAACCAGGAAGCTGGTTGTTGAGAATTTTCCAGAGCTCACGTGGCTTATTTGTGTTTTCCTCTATTTTGTCGTTAATGTAATTTGTTTTTAAGGATTTAGTCAGGTTGGTTGACTTATTTCTTAATTTATTGCATTGCTTTTTGAGAGTTGAAAGGAGTAATTTGAGGTTGATATTATTGGGTTGTTTATCTACTTCTGTTTTACATTTTTGGTATTCACAGTATTTCCTGTCTCTGTCTTTTATGGCAGCTAATAGGTCCGGATTCATCCATGGTTCCGAGCGGGCTTTGATCCTGACTGTTTTCACGGGAGCCATGTCATTTAGTATCTTTAGGAACGCCGCTTTGAAGCGATCCCAAGCAACATCGACCAGGTTGCTCGCGAGCACAGGAGACCAGTCCCACTCATCTAATTTTAATTGAAATTGTCATTGGAGTATTTTTTGAGGGATCTGGATTGGGCTGTTATGTGGCCATTGGCTTTAGGTTTAGCTATTTTGCGGGTGCAGAAGGTTAGATAGTGGTCGCTAAGACCACAGATCATGACCCCACTATTTTTTATTTTAGGCCGGTCTGAAGTGAGAATGAGATCTATGGTTGATTGGGTGGAATCACACACCCTTGTACACCACCACTGGACTCTAGAGCTGTGGAGACGCCTTCTCTGGACTGATAAATCACGCTTTTCCATCTGGCAATCTGATGAACGAGTCTGGGTTTGGAGGTTGCCAGAAGAAAGCTACATTTCGAACTGCATTGTGCCGACTGAAATTTGGTGGAGGAGGAATTATGGTGTGTGGTTGTTTTTCAGGAGTTGGGCTTGGCCCCTTAGTTCCAGTGAAAGGAACTTTGAATGCTCCAGGATCATTTTGGACAATTCCATGGGATGGCACTTCAAGTGAGTAGGCAGGTGGCCAAATACTTTTGGCAATATAGTGTACTTACAAACGAGGCATAATGGTGCAATATGTACACACAGCTGGCCTAAATAGAATGTTAGCATTGATTAACTTGTAGTCAAGACTGAACAAATATGCCTGATTAGCACTCCAACAAGTCAATTACATCCAAAAAGCTCAAAGTTTTTGCATTCACGCACAGCACAAAAAGTTTGGTGGACAAAACGAGACAGAGTGGCATAAAACACGTCTTTCTGTGGCAGCGTCGGAGAAAGTTGTACATGTAAACAAACTACGGTGAACTAGTACCGCCGAAATTAGGACAAAACTGCGCTAGCCAAATACTCTCATCAGTGAAGCATGTGTAATATAAGCAGTGGGATTTCTAACAATTAGTTTTGAGTCATGTTTGTCCTTCTACAGAAACCATAGTAAATAATAACAAATAATTTCCATTTTAATACATTTTGGAAAAAGCTCCAGGGCAGCACTTAAGAGCCGCATGTGACTTTCCAGCCGCGGGTTGCCGAACCCCGACCTAAAACAAGGGCAGCACATTAATAGGGTTTTATGTAGTACACGGGTCAGGAACCTTTTAGGCTGAGAGAGCCATGAAAGCCAAATATTTTAAAATGTATTTCCGTGAGAGCCATATAATGTTTTTAACACTGAATACAACTAAATGCGTGCATTTTTAGGTAAAACCAACATTTTTACAGTATAATAAGTCTCTTATTCTTTTTAATAACGTAGTTTATCTGAAGCTAACCATTGATGAATGAAATACTTCTTACCATTAATGCAACTTCTTGAACAGGTGCGGTAGAAAACGGATGGATGAATTAAAATGCATGAGAATGTTTTATATCTTGAACGTTATTTTTAACACTGTGATTACCAGCGGAATTATTCATTAATTATCGTGATAAGCAATGTCAGCTAAGATTTAGATGCAGTCATCAAAAGAGCCACATGTTAAAGTACCAATGAATGTCACACACAAACTAGGTGTGGCGAAATTATTCTCTGCATTTGACCCATCACCCTTGATCACCCCCTGGGAGGTGAGGGGAGCAGTGAGCAGCAGCGGTGGCCACGCCCGGGAATCATTTTTGGTGATTTAACCACCAATTGCAACCATTGATGCTGAGTGCCAAGCAGGGAGGTAATGGGTCCCATTTTTATAGTCTTTGGTATGACTCGGCCGGGGTTTGAACTCACAACATACCGATCTCAGGGCGGACACTCATTGGCTCGAGAGCCATACGTTCCCTACCCCTGATGTAGTATATGAAGTGTTTTACATCTTATTTTAATTGCTCCTTACATATTTGTTTTACATCTGTTCCTACATTTGCTTGAGTACACACAAATCCCTCTTAGTTCCTATCTGTTAGTTCACATCTAAGATACCACAATCTGATAGCAAATTATTTACTTCACACAATTTGATCAGGTGTGTCTTTTGCAAGATCATATACTTTTAAAATGTGGCTTAATGAATCATTTGAGTCTTGATAATCTATTCTTTTTTTCCCCCCACAATGTCTGTCACTATTTTTTTATTTTTTTTAAAGCAAGTTTTATACCAGTCCTCCTCGTCAATATACCCCCTGTATTTCTACTCTCCATGGATTTTGTTCCACTTCCCTTAAACACTGACATTTATTGTGTGAATGCTCCAAAGCATTCACACATAGGGTTTTCTACACCAAAATTCATCTATTTATTATTATTATTATTATTTTAATTATCCGAAATTTTGGCGTGTTTTACCTTCCAACATTTTTCACCCGATTCAAACCGTTCCAACTTTAAACTGTTCAAGAATTGTGTGCTCTACTTCAAAAATTCTAAAAAAAAATAATTCCTATGTTTTTTAATTTTCCCCATTCAAAATGAATTGTCTATTTTTCAAACTTCCACAATTCCCACATTCAACCGATTCAAACCATTGCACCTTCAACACATTCAACTCATCCTGGACATATTATTTTTCCACGTTCAACAAATCTCCAGGAATTCCCGTATTTTTTTAACCGTATTTCCAATTGTTTTTAGTTTGACTACTCATTTACCTTTTTTCATCACATTTCAACTGTTCCACTGTCCAAAAAAAATTCTTAGTCAGGACAAAAAAACAAGTTGGTTTAGGAACTAGAAACATTGCCGGTTTTCCCGAAATTCCAGATATTCCATAATACAATTTCTCCATTAAAGAACTGTTACTACTTCAACATTTCTTGACCGATTTAAACAATTCCAACACCAACCAATTCAGCTCATTCAGGACATTCATGCTTTTAATCATTTTCAAAAAAATCCCGCTTTTCCCAAATTGACAGGAAGTTCCCATTGAAATGAATGGGACATTTTTCCAAGTTTCAGAATTCCTAAATTTTTCGACTTATTCAAACCATTCCAACATCAACACATTCAACTCATCCTGGACATTCAAACTATTATTTTTCCACGTTCAACAAATTTCCAGGAATTCCTGTTTTTTTTGCACAATTCCCTCATTTTTTTCGTTTGACTACTCCTTTTCCTTTTATTTTTCCACGTTCAACAAATTTCCAGGAATTCCCATTTTTTTTAAACCCTATTTCCAATTGTTTTCGTTTGACTACTCCTTTTCCTTTTTTCATCACATTTCAACTGTTCCACTGTCTAAAACAAATTCTTAGTCAGGACAAAAAAACAAGTTGGTTTAGGAACTAGAAACATTGCCGGTTTTCCCGAAATTCCAGATATTCCAAAATACAATTTCTCCATTAAAAACTGTTACTACTTCAACATTTCTTGACCGATTTAAACAATTCCAACACCAACCAATTCAGCTCATTCAGGACATTCATGCTCCTAATCATTTTCCAAAAAATCCCGCTTTTCCCAAATTTTGAGGAAGTTCCCATTGAAATGAATGGGACATTTTTCAACTTGTTCAAACCATTCCAACATCAACACATTCAACTCATCCTAGACATTCAAACTATTCTTTTTCCACGTTCAACAAATTTCCAGGAATTCCCGTTTTGGTTTTTTTAACCCTATTTCCAATTTTTTTTCGTTTGACTACTCCTTTTCCTTTTTTTCATCACATTTCAACTGTTCCACTGTCTAAAAAAATTCTTAGTCAGGAAAAAAAAACTAGTTGGTTTAGGAACTAGAAACATTCCCGGTTTTCCCGAAATTCCAGATATTCCATAATACAATTTCTCAATTAAAAAACTGTTACTACTTTAACATTTCTTCACCGATGTAAACAATTCCAACACCAACCAATTCAGCTCATTCAGGACATTCATACTCAAAATCTTTTTTTTTAAATCCCTTTTTTCCCAAAATTCCCAAATTTCCAGGAAGTTCTCATTGAAATGAATGGGACATTTTTCCAAGTTTCCCGATTCCCACATTTTTCAACCTCTTAAAACCATTCCAACATAAACACATTTCACTCATCCTGGACATTCAAACTAACACTTTCCCAAGTTCCAAACCAAATTCCGGTTTTCCTGGAATTTCAAACTCTTCAACATTCAAACCATTTCAGCGTTTAAACGATTTCAACATTCAAACCATTTCTACAATCACCCTACGTCGTTCCATTAGCATTTCAGTTCAGCATCAGCTCTTCAACATTCAAACCATTCCAACATTCAAACTATTTTTACATTCATACTACATTCTGTCAGCATTTCAGTTCAACTTTAGCATTGGAGTATTCACATGCAATTTCTTCAGGAATTGCCTCTTCTGGTTATGTATATATTATTTACAAATGAAATGGATCACAAAGACTCCCATGACCATCATGACAACATTCTGACTGTTAAACAAAAGCAGGACTTTTTATGTAAAATTTGGTAAACTTTATTTTTTAATCATATGGTTTTGTGCAATATTGGTGTGTATTTTATTTACTATCATTTAGTAAAATATGTAAAATATGACTCATCATTTTCTGTTTATTTACATGGTATGAGTGTAGATATATACTGTACCACTCATTTATACGTCATCAGCTTGATTATTATAGGTTATTTTCTACCAAAAGTTCTGGAACTATCAGTGCTCAAATCTACCGTTTACGTTACTTTGAATATATATATATATATATATATATATATATATATATATATATATATATATATATATATATATATATATATATATATATATATATATATATATATATATATATATATATATATATATATATACATATATATACATACATATATATATACATATATATGTGTGTGTGCATATATATATATATATATATATATATATATATATATATATGTATATATATATATGCACACACATATATACATATATATATATATATATATATGTGTGTGTGCATATATATGTATATATATGCACACACATATATGCACACACATATATACATGCACACACACACACACACACACATATATATATATATATATATATATATATATATATATATATATATATATATATATATATACATATATATATATATATATACACATATATATACACATATATATATATACACACACATATATACACATAAATATATATACACATATATATATATACATATGTATACACACATATATACATATTTATACACACCTACATATTTATATACATATATACACACATATATACATATTTATACACATATATAAATACATACATACATACATATATATATACATGTACTGTATATATATATGTATGTATATATATGTGTATATATATATATATATACACTGTATATGTATGTATGTATATATATATATATATATATATATATATATATATATATATATATATATATATATACATATATGTATGTATGTATATATGTGTTTATATGTATGTATAATTATGTGTATATATAAATGTGTATATATGTATGTATATACAGTATATATATGTGTGCATATATGTATGTGTATATATATATGTGTGTGTATATATGTGTTTATATATATAATATATATATTGTTATATGTATGTGTGTGTATATATTTATATATGTAAATATATACACACATACATATATATATATATACATACATACACACACACACACATATATATACATACGTACGTATGTATGTATGTATGTATATATGTGTGTGTGTGTATATATATATGTATATTTATATGTATGTGTGAGTGTATGTATATATCAGTGGCGTGCGGTGAGGTTAATGTCTGGTGAGGCACGACTGCATCATCACAGTCAGATTTACAAACATATGAACCTGCA
This sequence comes from Entelurus aequoreus, assembly GCF_033978785.1. Taxonomy (NCBI): domain Eukaryota; kingdom Metazoa; phylum Chordata; class Actinopteri; order Syngnathiformes; family Syngnathidae; genus Entelurus; species Entelurus aequoreus. Next base: position 43,638,503 of record NC_084745.1, read on the forward strand.
GTGCAGGTGTACCTAATGTTGTGTCCCTGCGGTCGTTCGCGGCTCCTGCAGCGCGAGCATTGTTGTTTTTGCACTTTTTGGCTTCTTGTTAAGTGACTTTTTTTGGGTGGATTCGGTCTTGCACGTGGAGGGTTTGGGTGTGGGCTTTGGTTGGTGTGGCGCTCCCGTCGGGCGGTGCATTCTGCGGCGGAGATGCTTGGCACCAGGAGGCGGGGTTATGAGACGAGCCTCACAAAGGGTGTCTTCGCAGCAGTTTTATGATCGCTCAGCACTAAAAATACGTTACACACATACAGTTGTTGACAAAATACACTGTACATTATATACCTCAGCTAACTAAACTATGGAAATGTATAATATAATTCATATAGCAATACGGTCTCACTGCACAGCAGGCCAGCAGTTAGCCGAGTCATTGCGCACAGTCCATGTTGAGGCACAACGCCGTGACGTGCCTCAACTGGCTGCTGATCACCGCACCGTCTCTTCTCAGTATTTGAACGGCAAATGTGAAAATAAAAATAATCTAAAACTGGTGAAGTTAAATGGAAAATAACTTTAGTATAATCACTGGATACATATAACAATTTAATTTTTTTTTTTTTCTTTTTACTTTTTTTTTTCTTTCCATGATGGCAGGTGAGGCCGTGCCTCCCCTGCCTCTAGTGACTGCACGCCACTATACATATATATATATATATATATATATATATATATATATATATATATATATATATATATATATATATATATATATATATATATATATATATATATATATATATATATATATATATAAATATATATATATATATATATATATATATATATATGTGTGTGTGTTGTTGTTTTTTCCTCGCGCACTAAATGACTCAAAGAGCGTGCACTTTGCCGATGATGTCACGTTATTGGAGGGAAAATGCATTTTTAGACAATATGATTTGCCTGAGCAGCTAGGAGACATCGAGAGTAACAAGCAGTAGAACATGGATTAGAAAGAACAGATATTAAAAAAATTATAATTAAAAAATATATATTTTTTTTTTAAACTTTTTTTTTACTTTAATGGGCCGTAGTTTGGGGAAACCTGCTAGTCGTATGCTGTTTTGGGGTAGAAGACCAAATAATACATTAGCTACAACATTGCTTGCTGTTCGGCGAAATAGTGTGTTGTCTGAAGATAGTATAAATGTCATTCATTCATTCTGTTCATTTATATGGAAATACCCAATGCAAGAAGATACGAGGTACATTATGAAACAATGTGATTCCACGACATTATTCTACTATGCTTCCCATGGAGTCCAATGGGTTATTTGAATTTTATTAGCATGGATATAATGGTTTATTTTTTTGCAGTTAAAAACTTGCTGGAGGGTGTCGTATTTGATGATGCTGAGAGCGGAAGACGAGGAGGAAACGTCGGGCGCGGGTACTGATTGGCTGCGAAGCGCTGGTACCCAAGTGTGTCAAGTGACATATTTTTAGCGCATAGTAAGAGACTTCCAAAGTAAAAGCACCACCGGGCCAACAATGAGAGAGAGCGTTTTCCTCATTAAACATATTCTTACTGTTATTTCACCACGCAGAACTCTATTAATGTAACACAAATGTCCTTAATAATACAGTATGACGTAACATTTTAAAAATAGCTACAAGAAGGGATTTCGTTGTGTATGTCTTTTAACAGGAACTAGTGGAATAATTCGGCTCACTTTATTTGTGTCCAAAGGCGAGGATGTGACTTGTCTGTGGTGTTTGTCATCATCCCTCCGTTCGTACGCCGCTTATCTTCTTTATTTATGTCCTTGGCCGTCAGAATGGAGCCCGGCGGAAGGTAGCTGGCTCGTAGCAGGTTCCGCTGTCAACCTAAACGTTTGGAGGATGATCCACCGTCAGGTTCTTTTACACCAGGTAGGTCAAGCATCCATTGTTGCTGTGTAACGTTCGACGATGCAGCGGCCCACCGCTCGTTTGTTTATCCTCTTACTGTACGACTCCATACGCGAGATATGTTTTTAAATAAGCACTTAACACCGAGGTGTCGATTACGAGAGCAAAACCTCTTTGTTGTTGATGTTTTGGGGCGCTCATTTGACCAAGAACGACTAACGACGGCTAATTAGCAACAACCATCAATGCCGTTTTATTCCGTAGAAGAAGAAGAATGCGGAAGCAGCGTGTCTTATGTTATTATCCTGAATCCCAGCAGGCACAACGTTGTGAAGTGAATTGTATTTTATATAGCGCTTTTCTCTAGTGACTCAAAGCGCTTTACATTGTGAACCCCAATATCTAAGTTACATTTTTAAACCAGTGTGGGTGGCACTGGGAGCAGGTGGGTAAAGTGTCTTGCACAAGGACACAACGGAAGTGACAGGATGGCAGAAACGGGGATCGAACCTGGAACCCTCAAGTTGCTGGCAGGGCCACTAAACCAACCGAGCTACACCGCCCCAACGTTGATTATACTTGCATGTCCTTTTTTAAAAACTGACTTTAAAAGCTTACTGAAATGAATTGTTTTTATTTATTCGGGGATAGCAGATCCATTCTGTCATACTTGATCATTTCGCGATATTGCCATATTTTAGCTGAAAGGATTTAGTAGAGAACAATGATGATAAAGTTCGCAACTTTTGGTCTCTGATAAAAAAAAAGCCTTGCCCCTACCGGAAGTAGCGTGACGTCACAGGTTGAAAGGCTGCTCACATTTCCCTATTGTTTACAATGCAGCGAGAGAGATTCGGACCGAGAAAGCGACGATTACCCCATTAATTTGAGCGAGGATGAAAGATTCGTGGATGAGGAAAGTGAGAGTGAAGGATTAGAGTGCAGTGCAGGACGCCAGGATGTATCTTTTTTCGCTCTGACCGTAACTTAGGTACAAGGGCTCATTGGATTCCACACTTTCTCCTTTTTCTATTGTGGATCACGGATTTGTATTTTAAACCACCTCGGATACTATATCCTCTTGAAAATGAGAGTCGAGAACGCAAAATGGACATTCACAGTGACTTTTATCTCCACGACAATACATCGGTGAAGCTCTTTAGCTACTGAGCTAACGTGATAGCATCGGGCTCAAATGCAGATAGAAACAAAATAAATAAACCACTGACTGGAAGGATAGACAGAAGATCAACAATACTATTAAACCGTGGACATGAAAATACATGGTTAATAATTTCCAGCTTGGCGAAGCTTAAAAATGCTGTTGCTAACGACGCCATTGAAGCTAACTTAGCAACGGGACCTCACAGAGCTATGATAAAAACATTAGCGCTCCACCTACGCCAGCCAGCCCTCATCTGCTCCTCAACACCCGTGCTCACCTGCATTACAGCGATCGACGGAAGGACGATGGACTTCACCCGATCATCCGTGCGGTTGGCGGCTAACGTCGGCTAGCGCATCTGCTATCCAAGTCAAAGTCCTCCTGGTTGTGTTGCTACAGCCAGCCGCTAATACACCGATCCCACCTACAACTTTCTTCTTTGCAGTCTTCATTGTTCATTAAACAAATTGCAAAAGATTCACCAAAACAGATGTCCAGAATACTGTGGAATTTTGAGATGAAAACAGAGCTTTTTTGTATTGGATTCAATAGTGTACCAATACTTCCGTTTATTTAGTGACGTCACGCGCATACGTCATCATACATAGACATTTTCAACCGGAAGTTTAGCGGGAAATTTAAAATTGCACTTTATAAGTTAACCCGGCCGTATTGGCATGTGTTGCAATGTTAAGATTTCATCATTGATATATAAACTATCAGACTGCGTGGTCGGTAGTAGTGGGTTTCAGTAGGCCTTTAAGACAACGTTGCAAAATAGTTGTGTTTGTAAATTGAGACAACGTTGTTGTTGGGGAAATGGTCACAACAATGAACGTCGCAACCTGACATTGAATAAATGCTGTCAAAAAGTATGTATTTGTGTTGTAGAATTTTGGTCGAGTAATGACCAAAATTCAGTGGTCAAATCAACGTCAGAGCCCGACGTTGATTAAACGTTGTCAGAAGGCATGTTGTTTCAACGTTATGTTTGAGTTGTAGAATTTTGGTTGAAAAATGACCGAAATTCTGTGGTCAAATCAACGTCAGAGCCCGACGTTGATTAAACGTTGTCAGAAGGCATGTAGTTTCAACGTTATGTTTGAGTTGTAGAATTTTGGTCGAGAAATGACCAAAATTCAGTTGTCAAATCAACGTCAGAGCCCGACGTTGATTAAGATTAAAGATTAAGATTAAAGTACCAATGATTGTCACACACACACTAGATGTGGCGAAATTTGTCCTCTGCGTTTGTCCCATCCAAACGTTGTCAGAAGGCATGTTGTTTCAACGTTATGTTTGAGTTGTAGAATTTTGGTCGAGAAATTACCAAATTTCAGTTGTCAAATCAAAGTCAGAACCCGACGTTGATTAAACCTTGTCAGAAGGCATGTTGGTTCGACGTTATGTTTGAGTTGCTCGACGTCAGGACCTAATTCAACAAGTCCTCAATGTTGTTTTAATGTCTTCTGCCTGCTGGGATCTTATTATTTATAATGGAAATGGGATAAATCCTGCTTAATTATGTGACAGGAAGTCCAGGAAAGGGTCTGAGATGAGTATAAACCTTCTTGTAACAAAAGGGACTAAAAGTGTACACTCTTGGAATTAAAAACAAGAAATACAAAAAAATTTGGAGGGTCCGCCCTGAGATCGGTAGGTTGTGAGTTCAATCCCCGGCTGAGTCATACCAAAGACTATAACAATGGGACCCATTACCTCCCTGCTTGGCACTCAGCATCAGGGGTTGGAATTGGAGGTTATATCACCAAAATGATTCCCGAGCGCGGCCACCGCTGCTGCTTACTGCTCCCCTCACCTCTCAGGGGGTGGAACAAGGGAATGGGTCAAATGCAGAGGGTAATTTCACCACACCTAGTGTGTGCGTGACTATCAGTGGTACTTTTTTAACTTTAATCCGTTCCCAATGTTCAGACCAGGGCCGGCCCGTGGCATAAACACACTATGTGGTTGTATAGGGCCACAACCATTAGAGGGGCCACCTGATCCTGGCCTGGGTTTTTGTAAAGATTTGAAGATTGTTTTCTTTCATTTAAATTTGTCAGTTAGGCCTGGGAGATATGGCTGAAACTGTATCACGATATTGGAGCTTTTGGTATTGGTTGATAATGATAATTATCCGATACGTTATCATCAGGAATCATACATGTTTTATTATTTTGTCGTGTGGAATGTTAAAGGTTAAATCAAGTAAAATTAGTCAGAGTATGAAAAACACCTATTTATTGATAACCATCTGGAATGGATTTATCCCGTCTTGGAAGTTAAAGTGGAATGGTAATTTGTTTTAACAACACCTGGTATACCCAATTAAGTTAAGCTCATGACGCAGTTAGTTGTATGATGCAGACACGTTTGTTACGGAACACGCTTCTTCTGCCTTGGAGATTTTGTATGTGTAAAACATGTAACTAAAGTTATTTGATACGTGTTTATATTGACAAATGTGCTGTTTTAGATTGTAATATTGTTCAATAAGGGACACTTATTACATATGTCAAGCTCTTGTGCTATTGTGTGCTTAGCTGTTGTGTAGCTGCTAGCCCCTAGTAGCATTGCACAAGTAAACCTAACTGAATTTCTTCTAATACATTTCCCGCAGCATCACTCCTGGCTAAATTGAGGCACAAAGCAGAATTTTATCTTGAGCCCCCTTTATTTAAAAAAAAATTCCCCACACTTTTTATGTAGAACAATTGAGAGACTGTTTTAATCTAATTTTGATTTAATTTTATGTAGTACTGAAACAAATTTAAATTTTAATTAATGTTTTAATATGTTCCTGACACACTTGCGAAAAAGATTTGATCCCAACCAGCTCAATGTTTATCTCCAAGTCTAGCTTGTGTGCTATTTTTTGCTTAATTGTTGGGTAGCTGCTAGCTCCTGGTAGCCTATAGCCTACCATGTTAACTTTTGTGTAAATGACTTGACTAAAATACAAGATGTGTGAAGTGAAGTGAAGTGAATTATATTTATATAGCGCTTTTCTCTAGTGACTCGATTTAAGCGCTTTACATTGTGAAACCCAATGTCTAAGTTACATTTTTTTAAACCAGTGTGGGTGGCACTGGGAGCAAGTGGGTAAAGTGTCTTGCCCACGGACACAACGGCAGTGACTAGGATTGTGGAAGCGGGAATCGAACCTGGAACCCTCAAGTTGCTGGCACGGCCACTCTACCAACCGAGCTATACCGCCCCATAAGACCAACCATGTGTGCACAAGTAATCACGCTGCAGGACTGCTTGTATCGGAGTGCCTATTTTGGAGAGTCTCGATGCCTATAGATATGCCACTGTAGATATCATCTGATACTGATATCAGTGTGGAATCTGGGGTTTCTCACCCTCTTTTTCAAAGTGCTGGAAATCGCACCTTTTTTTCGGCCTCTTGGTAGATTGTTTTACAGCCGTACTCAATTTTAAAAAGTACACAGACTGTGTCACCAATTTGTGGGGATTCTTTCTTTGGACACTCAACTCCATGGAACGCAGTAGTTTGTTCCGTGCAATGTTTGGCTGTACGATAACTGAGATGCTGTACGAAAACCTAGGCTACGTCTTGGACAGATTTTGTGGGGTGTACGAAACCCGTGGTACCACTGTAATCTGGTGTATGAATGATGTTGAATGCCAATTGCGTCCACTTGTGTCATTGCTGCGCACCGAGTCACCACGTAGTGGCCTGTACACAGAGCAGAGGAAAGGATATGGCAAACATCAAACAAGACAGCGATCAACAGAGTTGTTGGGAATTTGTCCGTGTTAAAAATGCACCTTCAAAATAAAATGTACATTTTAATCCATGCATGAAGTAAAATTAAGATATTTTGTTCTCTAACTATATTAATTTACTTATTTAACTTTGCCCTGGGCTGGTCTGGTTAATGAGGACAGCATTGATTGGCTGCCAGTGACTCATCAGGATTAGGAACAAGCAGCGGCGGGCCGTGCGTTTCCCACTAGGGCCTTCAGTGATGTCCGACTTCATTGATTACCTCTCAAAATGCCATCATTTATGTCCCCACATGACCATTGTTGCAGAAATACTATACAGAAACACATTAACAGTGTACAAAACAGGCTATTTTCTAGTGCATTTAAAAATCAATAAGCCCGCATCAGCAGTTGAAACATGTTATGTGGTTCTGTCAAAATTTAAATTGTAAAAAAAACAAACGTGAAAAAATAAAGAAATAAAATATTTCAACTCACAATTTGTAGCACTCATTCGACGCCGTATAAGCCAGTGGTACCGCTCGTAGTCGGTTAATTTGAGTGAAAGTGGCGGGCATTTCCCCATTCCATCGCCAGGACAGCTGAGCTAGCTTCCGGTGTTGGCAGACATCGTCTCACAAGATGTAGTTTCTCTTTAAATATCTTTCTGGAAAATGGCCTTGCAAATATATATCTGCCACCTAATCAACGTTTTGTTCTCCTTCTTTGTTTGTTAAAAAAATAGCTACCGTATTTTTTTGGATTATAAATCGCAGTTTTTTTCATAGTTTGGCCAGGGGTGCGATTTATACTCTGGAGCGACTTATGTGTGAAATTATTAACACATTACCGTAAAATATCAAATAATATTGTTTATCTCATTCACGGAAGAGACTAGGTCAGTGGTTCTTAACCTTGTTGGAGGTACCGAACCCCACCAGTTTCATATGCGCATTCACCGAACCCTTCCTTAGTGAAAAATAAAATGTTGTTTTTTTTCAAATTCAAGACAAAGTTATATGTTTTTGGTAACACTTTAGTATGGGGAACATATTCTAAGTAACAAAGTCTTAATTTAGAGTTTTTTAGACACTATAGGAACATATTCTAAGTAACAAAGACTTAATTTAGAGTTATTTGGTTAGGGTTAGAGGGTTAGGGTTATAATAAGGCCATGCCGAATAAGGCATTAATAAGTACTTAATAATGACTAGTTAAGAGCCAATATGATACTAATTTGCATGTTAATAAGCAACTAATTAATGGTGAATATGTTCCCCATACTAAATTTAGTGTTACCATGTTTTTTTACTGGTGCACAAAATGAACCGTGCATGAACATCACCTTGTTCAAAGAACAAAACCAACACAGTGCATAAACTCACAACAAATTACACACCTGCAAATCAGTCTGACTTCTGCTGTTGCCGTATCCGTAATACGCCGATAGGGAGAAGATGTATTTACACGATGAGTCGAGTGTGTTTTGACCTCCGCCGAACCCCTGAGCCCGACTCACCGAACCCCTGGGGTTCGATCGAACCCAGGTTAAGAACCACTGGACTAGGTGTATATCAGCAATCGTCCCACACACGTCAACCAATACAAATTTGGCTGGGGCGGGTCATGGCAGAAGTGCATTGTGCAAAAAAATATGCTACCTGCTACTAATTCCATACCTATGAAAATGTATCATTTCAACATTGGCGGTAACTTATAAAAACTGAGAAGGGCTGAACAAAAATGGCACCGAAAAGGAAATCATATACTCCAGGTTACAAGCTGGAAGTAGTGAAATATGCAGCAGAAAACTGCAATCGAGCAGCAGACAGAAAGTTTGGAGTAAACGAGAAACTTGTAAGGGACTGGCGAAAAGCGGAGGCTACTCTTACTGAAATGAAGAAAACTAAAAAAGCTAACCGCGGGCTAAAAGCTAGGTGGCCACAGCTCGAGGAACGAATTCACAAATGGGTAATTGAACAACGTGCTGCCGGGAGAGGCTTGTCAACCGTATAGTTGCGTCTCCACGCCCAGGTAGTTGCCACAGAGATGAATATAAATGACTTTGCGGGAGGACCTTCTTGGTGTTAGCGCTTCATCCAACGCAATCGCCTCTCTATCAGAACAAGGACAACGATGGTCCAAAGGCTGCCAGCAGACTTCCAATCCAAGGTAGATAGTTTCCGCGAGTTCATTGAAAATCATGTAAGTGAGCACAACATGACACCGTATCATATTATTAACATGCGACTTATATATGTTTTTTTCCTTCTTTATTATGCATTTTCGGCCGGTGCGACTTATACTCCGGAGCGACTTATAAGCCGAAAAATACGGTATATTAAATTAAATTGTGCCTCTGCTGATCTGCATAGCGCCACGTCTCAAACCAGTGAGTATCCAATCGCAGGACACGTAAATGTCAGGTTCAACGTGAGGCCATCTAGAAGGCCTTACTGACAACAACTCGTGATCTGATTGGCTATCGCAATTATCTATCATCTGTATGTGTCTGTTCACTTACAGTGCACAGACATTGTTGATTCTGAAGGCCTCAGGCAGATTTGGTACAGCATGGCAACATAAACTAGCTGAATTCTGATTGGATACAAACTCTAACCTAAAAACAACAGCACTGGACATGAAGATAATATGAATAATTTTAGATATTTAGGGAAAGTAAATAAAAAATTACTTTTATCTTTAATTATGATCATGATTTCTGGTTATGTTAGGCCAGCAGAGAAGGCCTTGCTGGCCCTAACGGCACACCACTGTGAACAAGTAGAAGAAAGGCTACCGTTGGAGACCATTAGTGAGCGCAGATAATTTCATTTCCATCCTTCCTGTCTCCTTTACTTTGTGTGTGCTGAATGAGTAATGATGTCATTGTGAAGGCAATTATGTCAGTTTATCACGGGCGAAAATGTAGGAAGGACATGTGGATATTCCCCCGGAGAACGCAACATGTGTGTTTGTGTAGCAAGCTGTATCACAATAATGAAAGAAAGAAACAACACCATCGCTCCAGCCATGCTCGTGAAACCCGTTAACAGAACATTTTAAATGGAACAATTCAACTAACCCTTCAACGTGATCGCTGTCAAGGAAACATGGATTGGATTAAAAAAAAAAGGAATAGATTTGATCTAAAAGGATATGAACTAAATTACATCAATAGAACCAGCAAGATTGGAGGATGATGAAGAACCTGAACTACAATGTGGTTAAAAAACATGCATTCTAAAATATTATCAAAAGCTTATGACATAACTATTGAAATACATCATAAAAAAAGCAAAGACATACTAATCAGCTGTATATGTAGAACACCTAAGTAAAGTGTTGAGGGCTGCATCAAGGCAAATTTTCTTATGTGGTAACTAACATTGAACTCTTGAAGCCTATTACGTAAAAGTCCATTGAAGACTTCCATGATACATGTATACTGTATGTAGCATTAGTTTACATCCTAAAATCACAAAGCCAAGCAGAATCTCAGGACACTTTGCCACATTATTTAGGATATGTTTACAAATAATTGTGATTACAATACCACAAGTGGTCTGCTTATAACCGACATCAGTGATCATCTGCCAATTTTCACAATCTATGATGAAAACCACAGGAAGAAGAACGTTAGGAAAACTATGCATAAGGAAGAGTATGATTGCTTTTAATAATGAGCGAGAACATCACAACTGGGACAATATGTACTGTGTAAAGGACAGATGAAGCATATGTTAAATCTTTAAACATGTTCATAATCATTTATGACAAACATTCTTAATTAAAACAACTCATTAGGAAGCAGAAAAGAATCAACCATAGATGAGAAAAGGATTGAAAAATGCTTGCAATAAGAATACATTTTATAGAAAATCTATAACAATAAGATATACAAAGGCAGAAAATAAGTACATCAAGTATAAAAACAGGCTAACTAGCATACTACAAACATGTAGAAAAGAATATGACATTCAATTATTAGACAGAAACAGAAACAATATGAGGGCAACATGGGGCATCCTTAATAACATCATTCAAAATGGCACAAAGGGTGATTACCTTGAATACTTCCCAGACGGAAACATAAATAATGACAATATGAAGGAATTAGGTGAAAGCTTCAATAACTAATTTGTAAATATTGGACCAAAACTGGAGGATAGGATTCCAGACAGTGTCAATTGAGGACTTCAATGACACCATAGATAGAAATCCCAACTCTATGTTCCCCACAGGCGTGATACAAGAATAAATACAGTAGTTAAAGGCCTACTGAAATGACATTTTTTTATTTAAACGGGGATAGCAGATCCATTCTATGTGTCATACTTGATCATTTCGCGATATTGCCATATTTTTGCTGAAAGGATTTAGTAGAGAACATCGACGATAAAGTTCGCAACTTTTGGTCGCTAAATTAAAAAAAGCCTTGCCTGTACCGGAAGTAGCGTGACGTCACAGGTTGAAAGGCTCCTCACATTTCCCCATTGTTTACACCAGCAGCGACAGCGATTCGGACCGAGAAAGCGACGATTACCCCATTCATTTGAGCGAGAATGAAAGATTTGTGGATGAGGAAAGTGAGAGTGAAGGATTAGAGTGCAGTGCAGGACGCCAGGGTATATCTTTTTTCGCTCTGACCGTAACAAGGGCTCATTGGATTCCACACTTTCTCCTTTCCATTGTGGATCACGGATTTGTATTTTAAACCACCTTGGATACTATATCCTCTTGAAAATGAGAGTCGAGAACGCGAAATGGACATTCACAGTGACTTTTATCCCCACGACAATACATCGGTGAAGCACTTTAGCTTCGGAGCTAACGTGATAGCATCGTGCTTAACTGCGGATAGAAACAGAAGAAACATGCCCCTGACTGGAAGGATAGACAGAAGATCAACAATACTACTATTACTTCTACTATCAGGAGACAGCGAACCAAACACTGGACCTGTAACCACACGGTTAATGCTGTCCAGCCTGGCGAAGCCTAGCAATGCTGTTGCTAACGACGCCATTGAAGCTAACTTAGCTACGGGACCTCAACAGAGCTATGCTAAAACCATTAGCTCTCCACCTACGCCAGCCCTCATCTGCTCATCAACACCCATGCTCACCTGCGTTCCAGCGATCGACGGCGCGACGAAGGACTTCACCCGATCATCGATGCGGTCGGCGGCTAGCGTCGGATAGCGCGTCTGCTATCCAACTCAAAGTCCTCCTGGTTGTGTTGCTGCAGCCGGCCGCTAATACACCGATCCCACCTACAGCTTTCTTCTTTGCAGTCTCCATTGTTCATTAAACAAATTGCAAAAGATTCACCAACACAGATGTCCAGAATACTGTGCAATTTTGCGATGAAAACAGAGCTTTTTTGTATTGGGATACAATGGTGTACCAATACTTCCGCTTCAACCATTGACGTCACGCGCAAACGTCATCATACATAGACGTTTTCAGCCGGAAGTTTCCCGGGAAATTTAAAATTGCACTTTATAAGTTAACCCGGCCGTATTGGCATGTGTTGCAATGTTAAGATTTCATCATTGATATATAAACTATCAGACTGCGTGGTCGGTAGTAGTGGGTTTCAGTAGGCCTTTAATGCAGTATGAACAAGAATGTTTTAATGTAGACACATAAAATCATCATACTGCTGTGATTATATGCATCAAGTGTTAATTCAAGACTTAGGCAAAATATCAAAGATATATATCGTGTATCGTGACATGGCCTAAAAATATCGAGATATTAATAAAAGGCCATATTGCCCAGCCCGAAGTTGGTGGGTTTTTTTTTTATCTATAATTGTTCTAATTTCGCTTGATCAAACCTTTTCCAACCTTTCCCACTACAAAATAAAAGTATGTACGAGTCCTGCTCATAACACATCTGATCACAATCGATATTGGAAATAAAAAAGTTGAATTGTTTTTGTTGCTGATTTAGATATGTAATATCTAGCACATCAAAACAGTCAAATCATTAACAGTGGAGATCACACTGCATTAGGGTTGTACGGTATACCGGTATTAGTATAGTACCGCGATACTAATGAATCATAGTCGGTACTATACAGCCTCTAAAAAGTACCGGTCCGACACCCCCCCACCCCACCGTCGTTGTCACGTCGTGTCGTTGCTGGTTTACGAGCAGAGGAGCATGTTCGGCAGCGCACAATCACGGAGTACTTACAAGCAGACACAGTGTGTAGAAAGAAAAGGGAGAACGGACGCATTTTGGCTTAAAAACTAAAGATAAAGGAGAAGCTGTGACACTTAACGCCCACCGGAAGAGGTGCTTTAAGACATGGCTAGCTAGCTAGCGGCTAAAGTCCATCCGCAGTCTGCAGTGTTTTAGCTACTTCTAAATCACTAATCCTCGCCTCCATGGCGACAAATAAAGTGAGTTTCTTACAAGTATCATCCCTGCAGGACGAGGAATAGCTAAACATGCTTCACTACACACCGTAGCGCACCGCCTGAATGTAAACAAACGCCATTGGTGGATATACACCTAAGATCCACTGTAATGATACCAAGTGCAGGAGCGTATCTAGTCGATACTAATATGATTACATCTATATTTTTTATCGTCACAAAATCTTCTTTCGTTTAAAAAAAATGTATATTACGTTTATAAACTCAGGAAATACGTCCCTGGACACATGAGGACTTTGAATATGACCAATGTATGATCCTGTAACGACTTGGTATCGGATCGATACCCAAATTTGTGGTATCATCCAACACTAATATAAAGTATCAAACAACAGAAGAATAAGTGATTATTACATTTTAACAGAAGTGTAGATAGAACATGTTAAAAGAGAAAGTAAGCAGATATTAACAGTAAATGAACAAGTAGATTAATAATTCATTTTCTACCACTTGTCTTTAATAATTTTGACAAAATAAAAGAATGGAAAATGACACAATATGTTACTGCATATGTCAGCAGCTAAATTAGGAGCCTTTGTTTGCTTACTTACTACTAAAAGACAAGTTGTCTTGTATGATCACTATTTTATTTAAGGACAAATTTGCAATAAAAAACATATGTTTAATGTACCCTAAGATTTTTTGTTAAGATAAAGCCAATAATAAAAAATTTTGTGGTCCCCTTTATCTATAAAAAAGTATCGAAAAGTACCAAAAGTATCGAATACATACCGATACCAAAATATTGTTGTCTGGACAACACTACACTGCATAATGTTGTTTACGTAGCGGTGTTGATGGACAGTGTGGAGCCACTCTAAGTTAATAATGATTCTAAAAAGATGAAGTATGCTGCTAATTTTTTTTCTCTTCTAAAATAAAAGCACACAAATATAATTTTAGACATACACCTGCTGCTTTTGTTCTGCTTGTTTGTGTGTTTGTAACCAGGCGCCCCTCTCCTTCTCCTCCTCCTCCTCCTCCTTCTTCCCTCAGGTTTTGGTCTGCTTTGGGTTGACTGGTCATAATGCTGATGCAGCTCTGTAGTATTAAGGTCAGTGTGCCCCCCATGTCCCCTCCATGACCATCCATGTTCCTTTCCATGTGCCTGCTTGCCACAATCCAGCCAGGATTCTGTTAATCCCCACCCCAAAAAATGCATTCCCTATGAAGTAGTACCGCTTCATTTTTAATCAGTTCCAGAAGTTCAGAGAAAGACTAAATTGTACAAATAAAATAAAAAATAATTTTTACCATGAGATAAATCCATTTCAGACTCCCTATGAATTACAAACCGCGTTTCCATATGAGTTGGGAAATTGTGTTAGATGTAAATATAAACAGAATACAATGATTTGCAAATAATTTTCAACCCATATTTAATTGAATATGCTACAAAGACAACATATTTGATGTTCAAACTGATAAACATTTTTGCAAATAATCATTAACTTTAGAATTTGATGCCAGCAACACGTGACAAAGAAGTTGGGAAAGGTGGCAATAAATACTGATAAAGTTGAGGAATGCTCATCAAATACTTATTTGGAACATCCCACAAGTGAACAGGCAAATTGGGAACAGGTGGGTGCCATGATTGGGTATATAAGTAGATTCCATGAAATGCTCAGTCATTCACAAACAAGGATGGGGCGAGGGTCACCACTTTGTCAACAAATGCGTGAGCAAATTGTTGAACAGTTTAAGAAAAACCTTTCTCAACCAGCTATTGCAAGGAATTTAGGGATTTCACCATCTACGGTCTGTAATATCATCAAAGGGTTAATAGAATCTGGAGAAATCACTGCACATAAGAAGCTAAGCCCGTGACCTCCGATCCCTCAGGCTGTACTGCATCAACAAGTGACATCAGTGTGTAAAGGATATCACCACATGTGCTCAGGAACACTTCAGAAACCCACTGTCAGTAACTACAGTTGGTCGCTACTTCTGTAAATGCAAGTTAAAACTCTCCTATGCAAGGCGAAAACCGTTTATCAACAACACCCAGAAACGCCGTCGGCTTCGCTGGGCCTGAGCTCATCTAAGATGGACTGATACAAAGTGGAAAAGTGTTCTGTGGTCTGACGAGTCCACATTTCAAATTGTTTTTGGAAACTGTGGACGTCGTGTCCTCCGGACCAAAGAGCAAAAGAACCATCCGGATTGTTATAGGCGCAAAGGTGAAAAGCCAGCATCTGTGATGGTATGGGGGTGTATTAGTGCCCAAGACATGGGTAACTTACACATCTGTGAAGGCGCCATTAATGCTGAAAGGTACATACAGGTTTTGGAGCAACATATGTTGCCATCCAAGCAACGTTACATGGACGCCCCTGCTTATTTCTGCAAGACAATGCCAAGCCACGTGTTACATCAACGTGGCTTCATAGTAAAAGAGTGCGGGTACTAGACTGGCCTGCCTGTAGTCCAGACCTGTCTCCCATTGAAAATGTGTGGCGCATTATGAAGCCTAAAATACCACAACTGAGACCCCCGGAACTGTTGAACAACTTAAGCTGTACATCAAGCAAGAATGGGAAATAATTCCACCTGAGAAGCTTAAAAAATGTGTCTCCTCAGTTCCCAAACGTTTACTGAGTGTTGTTAAAAGGAAAGGCCATGTAACGATGATGATAGTATATATCTGATAGTATATATCTGTATCATGAATCAATTTAAGTGGACCCCGACTTAAACAAGTTGAAAAACGTATTCGGGTGTTACCATTTAGTGGTCAATTGTACGGAATATGTACTTCACTGTGCAACCTACTAATAAAAGTTTCAATCAATCAATCAATCAACACAGTGGTGTATATGCCCTTTCCCAACTCCTTTGGCACGTGTTGCAGCAATGAAATTCTAAGTTAATTATTATTTGCAAAAAAAAATAAAGTTTATGAGTTTGAACATCAAATATGTTGTCTTTGTAGTGCATTCAATTGAATATGGGTTGAAAAGGATTTGCAAATCATTGTATTCCGTTTATATTTACATCTAACACAATTTCCCAACTCATATGGAACCGGGGTTTATATAATATCCATGCAGCGAGTGAGCACGCAGATAACCTAAAAATTTATTTTTAAACATTTTGAATAGATTCAGAATCCTAATAAATAAGAATAGCGATTCAATACAATCCAGTACACTTTATTTATATAGCACATTTCAAAAAAACAAAGTTTTACAAAGTACTGCACAGAAGTTGAGAAATGCATACTAGGAGAATCAGTAATATAAAACATTTAACTATAAAATAATAAATACATACAATACATCAGAGAAAATAAAATAGACTAAAATCACACAACTCTCATGCTGGTTTAAAACTCAAAGAGTGAAAATATGTTTTAAGACGTGATTTAAAACTCATTAAAGAGGGAGCTGTCCGAATAGCAAGAGGGTTATTGTTCCAAAGTTTTGGAGCCCCAGCAGAAAATGCACGATCACCTCCGGATTTTAAACAGGTTTTTGGGACGACAAGAAGAAACTGATCAGATCATCTGATTCAGATGTAGATTCAGTCGTTTAATTTAGAGATGAAAAAACGTATAACTTAAATTTATCGGTATTCTTTACAATGAAGTTACTGTAAAACTAAGCACACAATGGAAAGTACATTATTAGTATACACATGAAGTGCACATACATGTGAGAATCATGTTTAATCAACAATACAGTTTGGCATAACCTGGAAAAAACATTAACACCATACAGGATGCAGCTAGCCTAATGCTAACATGCATGGGACCACCCTATTGACAGGCTAATGAAAATTAGTCCCACAGTCGTTTTAAACTTGTACACGTTTAACTTATGGGAAAAAGACTTAACAAAAAGGTTATTCTATTTTTGCTTATTTGCAAAATCTTTTTTTTGTGGCTGCCCACAAATAAATACATGTATGGGAATGGAAGATCTAAATTGCGAATGCTGCAAAATACATGTTTTTTGCTTTTTTTCTGCCTTGCGTGCTGACCCGCCTTAACCTGTTTCCCTCTCACCAACTCACGCTCAAAGGGCTTCGGCATTGAGTTCGCTCCATCAAGGCTGGCTGAGCCGTGCCCTGAAGCTCCTTCCTTACTGGAGCGTTCTTTGATCATCTCAGATCCCCAGGATGGAAAATAAGCTCCCTTCCTACCAACTGAAATAAATATCCATGGTTTTAGAGACGCACATTTTACATGAGCCTCTCAACTAAATTACTAAATAATTAACTAATTCATTAATCAATTGATTAATTGATAAATGAACTATTAAAATGTATGTGTCAAAGAAAGGTTGATTGATTTACAAGTTACAGCAATAAGCATCAATTGTTTTTATTGTTCCTTCACTCAACAGTTTTTTAAATGACAAACATTATTTGAAGGTTCATATATCCAAAATATATTACCTGAAGTACGGTTGCACGATAGATGATATATGATAGAAATTTGGCCCATGATAGAGCTTTAAATACTTGTACATATACACGTTATATTGTGATAATGACCCACAAATTTGACAGCGACAAACAAACAAAGGCGTCCTCAACGCTAGCGGGCTGACTGCTAACATCCCTCCACAGTGTGAAGCTGCTTCTAAATCACTAATCCTCGCCACAATGCAACAAATAAAAAAACAAGTTTCTTACTGACGATAAGGAATAACTAAACATGCTACACGACACACCGTAGGAGGATACAAAAAGCATAGTTAACCGCTAAGATAGAGCTCTTGAATGGTATCTTTTGCCTATCGTTTACAATCATTATGAAAGACATGACGACGGATGGATTTTTTTTTTAATGCATTCTAATTATTAAATAAATGCGATCAAAAGTCTGCTTACAATGGAGTTTATGGGAGTCGCTCCATTCTGCTTATAAAATCCTTAAACATCCAAACAACTTCATTAAGGTTTTGTAAACATACTGTAAGTTTGTTAAATATTTTGATCCTTTTAAGCATACCCTGGCGTATTAATTTCAAAAACGCATCACAACGTTCACAGTTTTTTTATAACAAGATCATTGATTACTAGTCACTGCAGACTTTGAGAGCCAACACACATAATAAAACATCACTTACTGTACAATGTCTTCTGATTAAATATGACTCATAGTCCTTGCAAAGAAAAGTCGTTTGGAACTAAGCGTCTTTTCATGTCGTTATCGCCATTTCCGGGCCTAAATTGTCTGTCAGAGTGTACCAACTTGTCGAAATACGTCCTCATCCCTCTACTATCCAGGTGAGAGGCATGATTTATGATCTACAATAACGTTTGACGAGCAAGGAAACAAGGAAGCAGCTTACCAGTCGATGATGTCAACATAGGCACACACGCTAGGGATCACGGCGCCCCTATAATTAGTTTTGTCTGCGTTAGCGCTTATAATAACAATGTCACTAATACTTGGTTCATATTCACGTCACAAAATGTGAATTGAGTATTGTGGGCGCTTTTTGAATGTTTATTAGGTTTTATGGGCGGAATATAGGGCTTCGCTGTAAGCTGACTTTTTGTTACGTTTATTTACGACTTAGACTGCATTAAAAAAAATACATCCGTCATCATGTCTTTCATAATGATTGTGAACAATAGGCAAAATTCCAGGTGCAGTCCCCCTTTGAGGGGCTGATTAAAACAAATTCCACTGATGCGTTTTGGTCATTTAATATTTTTTAAAGACATTTGTTTTTTCACATAGAACAGGGGTGTCCAAAGTGCGGCCGGGGGACATTTGCGGGCCACAGGTAATTTTTTAACGGCCCCGCGGCACATTCTAAAAATACCATTAAAAAAAATAAAAAACATAAAAAGTGGTTTAAAAGAGCAAACAGGTGAAATGTAACAAGAACATGTTGCAATGTTTACTCTAATAACACAAAGCTGCCATGCAGGCTGTTTCTTTCTTTAAAAAATAATAATGAATCAAAATCAATGTCATTATGAATTATTTACCTATTCAAAGCTCTAATTACGTCACATTAAATATTTCACTTTGTAATATTTTTGGGGGAAAATATTTTGTGTCTGCCATATAAAAAACTAAGCTGTTTTGTTTAAAGAAGGGCCTAAAACGAACAAACAAAAACATAAACAACAACAAAAGTTATAATTGACGGATAGATCTGAAGTTGATCTTGAGACTATTGTGTTAAAAGTAAAAAAAAAAGTATGATTTATTTTTTAATACTTTACTAAGCAGGACCCTTTTGGATCCCCAATAATTTTAGTGGGACTTTTTTTTTTTTTAAGTGTCTATTTAAGTTGCTCAAAAATAATAATGAAGTTGTTATGAGTTATGCTATGAACTCCAATTATTATATAATCTAAAATATTCCACTTTAAAATGTTATTGGGGGAAAATATTGCATATTTTGTGTTTTTTCCATTAAAAAACTGGGTTTTCTTTGACAAAAAGAGCATACAACTTAAATCTTGAAAAAACACTTTATATTGACAGATAGACCTAATGTTGATCTGGAGATTTAGACTTTGAATAATAATAATAATACTAAATAATGACACATTTTTTATATATTTTTTACCTAAACCCTTTGGGGTCCCCAGGATCAAGCCTGAGTGGAGGCCTAAATGTATATTTTTTTATACATATATTGTATTGGTTTTTAAAATAAACAATATCAAAATGGCCCCCGCTTACTTTGATATTTCAGTGTGTGGCCCTCAGTGGAAAAAGTTTGGACACCCCTGATATAGAATATATATTACTAACAAAAATCCTACATGATAAAAATTTCTTGAAGTTTGCATTTTTTTCGTCTTGAGCACATTAGTGCAGCTTCCCTCCCTTGCACCATCAGCGGTAAAAAAAAAAACAGTGATGTCAATGTTGATGAACTGCACGACTGCTTCTAAAATGCCCATAAAAAGTGGTAGATATCTCTTGCTTTTTTGAAAACATAGAAAAAGGTAGGACCATGATGAAATTAATGTGCAATACATGTCTGTGTGGTGAGGGCCCGTATAGTACACACAAAATCCTTATTTAAATAGGGCGGTCTGCACCACTTTTCAGTTGCGCACACAGTCTTAGTTGATCGCAAAAAAAACATTTTATAGATTGCAGATGCTGTTTAGCGCGATTTATTTAGATCTGAGTACATCAGGCCTTTAGTTATTGGTAGGTTTCCTTGGGGAAAAAACAAGTTTTCACAAAATAGGATAGGAAGTGCGCGGGGCCGCAAATTGACGAGCAGCCGTTGTATACAATTCCATATTTCCATATATTTATATTGACAGAAGTGCTTTTTGCTTTGCAGAACTTGTACCAGAATCGCCTTTTAGGCTTGGCGGCCATGGCATCCCCGACCCGCAGCAACCAGGGCCGCCAGCGCTGTAAGGATCGTCATAGCTATGGCCCAGATTCTTTTGCTGTCAGCGGTCTGAACCAGGAAGCGTTCATGTTGGGGTTGTCACGGTCCACCAGTGACACTGATCTAGTGTCCCCAGACACTCGCTCCACCCTGACTGTCAGCTCTTCTCACTACACTATAGGCCAATCCGAAGACCTTGTGATCACATGGGACATCAAGGAGGAAGTCGATGCTGGGGACTGGATTGGAATGTATCTTGTCGGTGAGTTATGCTTTTCTTCCCCAAAAGTATTATATTCATCTATTTTAATCTTAAGAGACAGTGACTGTTATTGTCATAGAATTGGGAAGTAACAAAGGACAATGTCCGAAAACTACAACAGCATTATACAAGTAAGAAACTGTTGCCAATAGTAAAACATGTGGTAAACATTACTTTTAGAGAGCAGTTTTTTTTAAGCTATCTTGTTTTATTAGATCCATTTTTAATGCTTTGGACGAACGAAGAGAATTGGCAAAAATACAGTCTTTAATGAACCACTCAGTGCCCAAAGATTAGAAATCCTAAAATCAGGGATTCATGGTAAATTGCAACGGAAAAATGACTGTGACAGGAGCTTAAACAATAGCACAGAGAACAAACCAATCAAAAACCTACCAATCAAAAGGAGCAGAGCAGCAAGAGTGACAGGAGATTAAGCTAAATATAAGTAAAGATAGCTACAGAATTCTGTACATTTATAGGTACTCACTAAATTCCGTCGATACTACCAGGTAACATTTCATGTAAAATTAAACGGTACCATATTACGATAACTTTGTTGTACGTAACATCCGGTTGCAGACTCGGTATCGGCTCAGGCACTTGGCGGGCAAACATGGGTATTTCTAGTGGATTGCCTCAATGTAATGTAATTTTCCATGCCAACAAAGAAAGCATACTGGATAGAAAGCAGTCACAGTAAGGCTCCATTTTTCAAAATGTGCTAAGTCTATACTAATTTAAATTGAATATGCCATATACCGTATTTTTCGGACTATAAGTCGCTACGGAGTATAAGTCGCACCGGCCGAAAATGCATAATAAAGAAGGAAAAAAACATGTAAGTCGCACTGGAGTATAACACCAAGAATAGACATTTGAAAGGCAATTTAAAATAAATAAAGAATAGTGAACAACAGGCTGAATAAGTGTACGTTATATGACGCATAAATAACCAACTGAGAACGTGCCTGGTATGTTAACGTAACATATTATGGTAAGAGACATTCAAATAACTATAACATATAAAACATGCCATACGTTTACCAAACAATCTGTCACTCCTAATCGCTAAATCCCAAGAAATCTTATACGTCTAGTCTCTTACGTGAATGAGCTAAATAATATTATTTGATATTTTACGGTAATGTGTTAATAATTTCAAACATAAGTCGCACCCCCCGCCAAACTATGAAAAAAAAAAAGCGACTTATAGTCCGAAAAATACGGTATGTGCTATCGATTAGCATTAAGGATTTTACATGACCATTTCAACACCTCGTAATTTGGTAAAGGAAACTACAACTAAGATGCACGTTACAATTAAAGAGCTGGTGTGTAATATTTACAGTACAATACTTGCAGTATGAACACTTTGTAGGACTCAACAAAATACAAGACTGGCAAATTCAACTTAATGGCAAAGACTACTTCCTGGCTACGGCAACACACCTAGAACAAACTGAAATGAATGCATACTTGCAAATGATACTCAGAAGTGTAAGAAAACAAAATGGAACAACTGGACAGCAGTTATCATTATCAGCTCACTGTTAAATGTTACATAAAAAAAATAAAAAAATCTTATTAAACAAACTACCATTTATGACGACATGAAAACACATAAAAATACCGAAAATTGGTACAGTTGAATATCGATTACCAGGTACCAGGAATTGGTACCGCATTGATTCAAAAGTGAAAGGAACCCATCACTAAATATAAGTGACAAAAAACTAGTGGAGAACAAGAATGGGATCGTTCATCAATGCTTTACTTTGTGATTTAAAAAAAGCTCTGGAGTGCAAGAACGTGCTTCTTTTTTTTTTAAACTATCTGTGTCTATGTAGACATGGACATAGACTTCGAAACTACAAATTATTTTGCATCCAAAATCATTTGTTACTTAATTTGGAGAAGGCAAGAGTTTTCGCTGTACATTCTAATGTGGATTTCATGTTTTAGTGTTCAAATATTTGTACAAAATACACTTTACACCTCCCCTCAAATGCCAGTCAACCTCCTTTTTTGAGAAAGATCAAAACAATTGAATTAAAATCTGTAATGGAAGGGTGCCATGACAGTCCATGTTTTCGTCATTCAATCAGGACAAATGTCAATCACATCAAAAGTTGTGTAAATGAAATGCGAATATATTTAAAGGTGTGCTTTAAATTTCCCTTTCCAGATGAGACGTTGTCTGAGAACTTTTTGGATTATAAAAACCGAGGCATCAACGGCTCTCACAAGGGACAAATCGTCTGGAAAATTGACTGCAGCTCCCACTTCAGCGACTGTAAGTTTACTTTCTTCTCTGAAAGACATCTGTGCTTATTGTACAGGTAAATATAACATACATCCATAAACGTGGATGCATATGCAAAAGTGCAATATATTTATCTGTACAGTAATCTATTTATTTAAATCTGCACTTTATTGCTCTTTTATCCTGCACTACAACGAGCTAATGCAATGAAATTTCGTTCTTATCTGTACTGTAAAGTTAAAATTTGAATGACAATAAAAGCAGGTCTAAGGTAATTGATCCATCATGAACACATAAGACATGTCTGATGTTTTTTTCACTGTTAATTACTACTAATTGATGTCAAATATGTGCGACATAACTGAACATTGTTTTATCTGAACAAGGGCTGGGCGGTATACCGGTATTATAGTTAATACTGGTATATTTTAGAAAAATATATATATATATTTGAGACAATACCGCCATACCAGTATCTTTTGATGTGCTTTTGTTATGGCCGTTTGCAGCCGGTGCGGTTCGCCCGACAGGCACCATAGTGTCCTGTGTGCGGGAAGGGTCTGGCGTGCGTCCGGAGTCGCTACCTCGCATTGCCGACACCGACCCCCTGCCACATTTGCCTTCACGCACATCCGACATGCCCGCATCTAAGCTCCGGTGTCTGGCGGGTACTGGCTGCGGCTCCTCTTTATTAACCAGAGGTAACAAAAAGGTGAAAAGATTCGATAGAGCAGCCGTCGGAGCTGACAAACCTCCGCTGCTAACTGCTGAAGCTAACGAAAATAGTCCAGCTGACAACCTCGCTGACGTCACACGTCGCTTGGCAACAGACCCCACCTTTTAAAGGCATATACACGCATGCGCACGTTGCTCTCATGACCTTCTCTCAACTGCATATGACATATATTGACATACGTTGTTTAACTACTTTCCCTAGTAATTAATTACATTTATTCTATTAGTCCTTTAAATGACCACACAAGTAACTACAATTGCTTTTATAAAGTAATTTTCAGAATACTGATAGTAACAGTAATGTGGTGTTGAGTTTAAACTAAACAGTTTGCACGTTTTGTTTAAAATACCGATATACCGGGGTGTCAGGTTTGGTCCATATCGCCCAGCCCTGATCTGAACAAACCTTTCCTTGACACTTTTGCACCTCAAATGTACTTTGAATTGAACCAAATAACATGTTTTTTTGTAAAATAATTGATACATTTGACATTTATGAGGTGTCTAATAAGCATTTTTGTGATTTTGACAAATACATAATTTCAGGCAATTTTAAGGCTAAAAATCCAACATATTTTTGCAGCTTATTTTACATGAATTCATGCCGCATTTCTCCTTCAGCTGAGACTTTGGTCTGCTTCAAGTATTACCACGGCGTGACCGGAGCACTCAGAGCAACCACGGCCAGTTTAACCATCAAAAAGGGAGCTGTGCCTGTGAGTACTACTTGATTTATTTATGATTTATACCTTTTTTTTTAATTTTGGTAGTTACAATGTGTCTAACATCCACTAAAGTAATTATTGTGTCATTATGAAAGAGTGGAAGAGGATTCCAGTAAATGTGCACTTTTGGTCAACTCTGTACCCAAAAGTATTAAGGTGTCACAGAAACGCATGCAAACTGTAGTGCAATTGTGTGGAGAGAAATGGCTCTTTTTATTTAGCCAAACAAAAAAATATTGCAAGCAAAACAAAATGCAAACTAAAACATTGGATTTTAAATGAAAAAAAAAAAAAAATCAAACAAAATTCCTTTTTATTTGGTTCCAGTGTCATGACATGCATTGACAGGCCTGGCTTTATTTATTTGCCAGTGTTTTGTGTTTGTTTCTGTGTCAACACTCTTTCCTCTGTTTTTCCACTTCCTGTGCGGTTCCCCTACCTCATCGCAGCCAGTGTGGAGCGCTGATTGACACACCTGCCTCTGTTTGGTTTTTAGGAAACGCACTTGTTGACCATGACTATCTGCGCGCTTTATATGCCAGGGCCTTGTCGCAGACGGTGCTAGTGCATTGTTGTGTGCACACCTTCGTGTGTATTTCATGTTCTGCATGTCTTTTCCTGCTATTGCTATCTTTTGCATGGCTTGGTATTGTTTGGCTTGCTTATGCTGCTGCTAAGACAGTTAAAGTAGCATTTTACCCGACTGTCCCTTCCAGTCTCTGCATCCTGGGGTCACGCCAACAACCACCATGCCAGTTTGTGGCATACAAATCAATTTCTTGGCTGGAAATCTTTTTTAAATGTTGGTTATAAGTTCTTTTTTAGTTCCGACTTAACTTCAGTCTTGTGGGTGGGGCGTCCTCTGAACAATATGTTTGAAGCCTTTTTATTGGTCAGTCTCGGATGATGCGTGACTGCTTACTACTTCTACCCTCAATACATTTGGAGGGTAAATACCAAGGTCTAAATTTGGCAGATATTGACCAATCGTAATCAAAAAAGATCTGCAAACAAAAATAATTAACATATATTTGTTACGCCCCCCGACAAATATATATTTGCAAAAAATAAAAAATTATATATATAGATATATATATATATATATATATATATATATATATATATATATATATATACACATACATACATACATATATATATATATATATACATATATATATATATATATATATATATATATATATATATATCTATATATATAATTTTTTGCAAATATATATTTGTATGTATATACACATACATACATACATATATATATATATATATATATATATATATATATATATATATATATATATATATATATATACAAACCCCGTTTCCATATGAGTTGGGAAATTGTGTTAGATGTAAATATAAACGGAATACAATGATTTGCAAATCATTTTCAACCCATATTCAGTTGAATATGCTACAAAGACAACATATTTGATGTTCAAACTGATAAACTTTTTTTTTTTTTTGCAAATAATCATTAACTTTAGAATTTGATGCCAGCAACACGTGACAAAGAAGTTGGGAAAGGTGGCAATAAATACTGATAACGTTGAGGAATGCTCATCAAACACTTATTTGGAACATCCCACAGGCGAACAGGTAAATTGGGAACAAGTGGGTGCCATGATTGGGTATAAAAGTAGATTCCATGAAATGCTCAGTCATTCACAAACAAGGATGGGGCGAGGGTCACCACTTTGTCAACAAATGTGTGAGCAAATTGTTGAACAGTTTAAGAAAAACCTTTCTCAACCATATATTGCAAGGAATTTAGGGACTTCACCATCTACGGTCCGTAATATCATCAAAGGGTTCAGAGAATCTAGAGAAATCACTGCACGTAAGCAGCTAAGCCCGTGACCTTCGATCCCTCAGGCTGTACTGCATCAACAAGCGACATCAGTGTGTAAAGGATATCACCACATGGGCTCAGGAACATTTCAGAAACCCACTGTCAGTAACTACAGTTGGTCGCTACATCTGTAAGTGCAAGTTAAAACTCTCCTATGCAAGGCGAAAACCGTTTATCAACAACACCCAGAAACGCCGTCGGCTTCGCTGGGCCTGAGCTCATCTAAGATGGACTGATACAAAGTGGAAAAGTGTTCTGTGGTCTGACGAGTCCACATTTCAAATTGTTTTTGGAAACTGTGGACGTCGTGTCCTCCGGACCAAAGAGGAAAAGAACCATCCGGATTGTTATAGGCGCAAAGTTGAAAAGCCAGCATCTGTGATGGTATGGGGGTGTATTAGTGCCCAAGACATGGGTAACTTACACATCTGTGAAGGCGCCATTAATGCTGAAAGCTACATACAGGTTTTGGAGCAACATATGTTGCCATCCAAGCAACGTTACCATGGACGCTCCTGCTTATTTCAGCAAGACAATGCCAAGCCACGTGTTACATCAACGTGGCTTCATAGTAAAAGAGTGCGGGTACTAGACTGGCCTGCCTGTAGTCCAGACCTGTCTCCCATTGAAAATGTGTGGCGCATTATGAAGCCTAAAATAGCACAACGGAGACCCCCGGACTGTTGAACAACTTAAGCTGTACATCAAGCAAGAATGGGAAAGAATTACACCTGGGAAGCTTAAAAAAATGTGTCTCCCCAGTTCCCAAACGTTTACTGACTGTTGTTAAAAGGAAAGGCCATGTAACACAGTGGTGAACATACCCTTTCCCAACTACTTTGGCACGTGTTGCAGCCATGAAATTCTAAGTTAATTATTATTTGCAAAAAAAAAAAAAGTTTATGAGTTTGAACATCAAATATCTTGTCTTTGTAGTGCATTCAATTGAATATGGGTTATAAATGATAAATGGGTTATACTTGTATAGCGCTTTTCTACCTTCAAGGTACTCAAAGCGTTTTGACAGTATTTCCACATTCACCCATTCACACACACATTCACACACTGATGGCGGGAGCTGCCATGCAAGGCGCTAACCAGCAGCCATCAGGAGCAAGGGTGAAGTGTCTTGCCCAAGGACACAACGGACGTGACTAGGATGGTAGAAGGTGGGGATTGAACCCCAGTAACCAGCAACCCTCCGATTGCTGGCACGGCCACTCTACCAACTTCGCCACGCCGGGTTGAAAAGGATTTGCAAATCATTGTATTCCGTTTATATTCACATCTAACACAATTTCCCAACTCATATGGAAACGGGGTTTGTAAATCAATAACGGAGCAGCATCTCCTCATCCGGAAACAACAACACCGGAAATGTGTCCTGTGAAAAAACGTCCGACCGGAACTCTAATAACTGAAATTCCTTGGGTGAATAATGTAAACCGGTATGTTTTAGCGCTTTCATTGCGAGTTTACTGACAGATATAAGTAAGAATTTTACAGTACTTTATATTAGAAATGGCAACAGCGGAGGATGAATGTCCCATAACAAGACGATAGAGAAAAAGAAGAAGCTTATCGACTATGCACGGACTACAAAGGCGGACCCGCGCAATTTTTCAGGATTTATGCAGATCCCAAATACAGATCAACAGGTACCAGAAGATAAGAAAAGTTGCTTTTGCATAATATTGCGAAACAAAACGCCAGATAATGTCTTACCTTATACACACACCATAATATAACTCGAATGTTGAAGCACACAAAGTGGTGCGACTTCATAGCTTACCAAAGTCGTACTAAAACATTTTGATAGATTTTTGAGCGCCGTGTGTAATGTTCTATATTTTCAATGGAACATATAACATGTTTGTCATGTCCTGGTCCTGGGGTTTTGTTTCTCTGGAAGGCAACGTAAAATTGGCGCGTGCGAGACGTGAATTAAGAAACTTGATTTAATATTAACACTCAGAAGGGTATAAACAAAAGGCGCTCCCAGCGGAGGTAAAAACTTGACTATGAAAACAAAACTTGCACAAAGGCAGAAACTATGAACAATGAAACAAAAACACTAACTGTGGCATTAATAAACAAAACTTACTTGACAAGGAACTGTGAACATGACATGAAGCAGAGTGATGAACAAGTGTGAGGTCGCCAGGACGAACAACAGAAACAGACAGATTTAAATAGTGACATGATCAGTGAAAACAGGTGCGTGACTCAAAACGTGAAACAGGTGCGTGACAGGACAGGTGAAAACTAATTAGTTGCTATGGAAACAAACAAACAAGGAAGTGCAACCAGGAACTAAAAAGAGTCCAAAAAACAAACAACACATGGCCAAAACAAAAACATGATCACACAGACATGACAATGTTGGTGTTGTTTTTTTGAGTCATATTGCCATCATAGTGCAGTCTACACAAATCACTTATGTTTGACTGGCATCTACTGGTCACACTTATTACACCATGTACCAAATAAAATTTCTTCGAGGTCGTTAAGCAAAACCAGAATTAATCCGTACATTAGGCGCACCGGGTTATAAGGCGCACTGTCGAGTTTTGAGGGAAAAAAAAAAGATTTTAAGTGCGCATTATAGTCCGGAAAATACGGTATGTAAGAACTTGTGTTCACCTCAATGCAAGTTTTGAGGCAGATATGTAAGAAAGCTGGCTCGAGAATTTTGTGCTTCTATAGCCGCCATCTTGCGTTGATTTTGCTCTATGTTGTTCCTATGCGGTACATTTTATGCTTTAAGATTACAGATTTATAAATTATTATTGACTCGGGATAATTGAGATGTATTTGTCATGCAGACATTAAGGAGAATGGCCAACATGCGGGGGTGTACTTAGCAGAAGTGTCAGTCTTGTCCTTCCAAAGGTTCTATCGACTGATGAACCTTGTAGTGCCGAATGGGATTGTATTTCCATGTGCGCCTTCTCATTCTGCTGCTGCTGGGACTTTGAAAATGCTGATGGACTGAGAACCTGATCTATACGCGCTTCTTCAGCACAAAGGCATAAAAATAACCACAGATGGGAGAGCAAAAGTGTGAAGTCAAGCTAAGGGAAGAGAGTCAGGTGGAGGTACACTTTGCGTCAGATCGCTTTTGGAGAGAGGTGAATCCGGATTTGTTGGAGAAAAGTGCGGAGAGTAAAAGATTTGTTCATTTGAAGCGGTCACAATGGCCGAACTGCAGCAGCTACAGACGTGTGTACGTGTGTGATGGAGTGCATGTGTCTTCAGCTGGGGTCACTACCTCCCAGTCAGCATGACAGGAGCAGTGCAAAGAGGACACGGCTCTGCTGGATAACTTGGGTAAACCTCCATATTTATTCTTGTCATACTGTTGTTTGTTTTGCTGAATTACTTTTCTAGGCGTATAACAGTGTATCTTAATCCCGGTTGGGTCCTTACCGCTGTTTAAAAGTCACGGTTCGGTTAAGTAAGGAAACCAATGCACACAGCTTTTGTGTTCATGATTTTGAACAACACTTAGCCATTTGTATGTTTTTCAATGAGTAGGCTAATTGTTAGCAAACAGACTTAAACGATGGTCGACTCTGGATATCACAAGCCATTAGGGATGTTGTAGTCAGGGTTTTATGTTGCAGATTCTGATACCATGCATGAGTGAGGTAGGCTGATATCAATGCAAATACTGTACCTATGGGATGTATTAGTTGTACATGTTTCCATGTATTTATAGTTTTTGATTGATTGATTGAAACTTTTATAAGTAGATTGCACAGTACAGTACATATTCTGTACAATTGACCACTAAATGGTAACACCTAAATACGTTTTTCAACTTGTTTAAGTCGGGGTCCACGTTAATCAATTCATGGTCAGTGGTATTGACGGTTTAACAATTTCTTAAATAGTCCTTATTTTCTTTTATTACATACAGTTATTTGATCAAAACAAAGTCAATAGTACAGAAAAACTAAACAAAAAAACTAAAATTACTTTTTAAAATCCTTTTCTTGTCTAGTGAATTATTCCCTAAATTGGTAAACCTCAACCAATAGGATTTTGAGAAAATTAAAATATTAATTTAATCACTCTAGTGCAGGGGTGTCAAACGTACGGCCCGCGGGATGAGTTTGCTAAGTATAAAATTAACCTGAAATTTTTAAATGAAAGAAACTGCTGTTCTAAATGTGTCCATTGGATGTCGCAATAGCAATTATTTGTATCTTTGCAGATGATGCTACATACAGTATGTACAAAATAAACCACATGATGTTAGTACATCAGTCGAGGAAAATGATCAAACTACATAAATAACACACTGTCATTTGATTTTGATATACATTTTTTTTATCCTGATAGATTGAAAATTAACACCAATGAGTTGACTGATGAACATTGTCACATAATTTATTCAGAAAATATAAACAACAACAAATAAAGATAGAATCCTTTTAACCGCAACATGTAAGTGTAAAAAAAACAACAACGTTATGATTTGTACATTTTCAGAATGTGCTTGTTCTATTTTTAAACATCTATTTTCTACCGCTTGTCCCTTTTGGGGTCTCGGGGGGTGCTGGAGCCTATCTCAGCTGCAATCAGGCGGAAGGCGGGGTACACCCCGGACAAGTCGCCACCTCATCGCAGAGCCAACACAGATAGACAACATTCACACTCACATTCACACAAGAAAACAATCTGAACTTGTCTTTATTTTTAAGTTATCGTGCCCTGATTTTACCAGTCCGGCTCATTTGGGAGTAGATTTTTCTCCATGTTGCCCCTGATCTAAAATTAGTTTGACACCCCTGATCTAGTGTCAATCATACTGATCAATGCCACCAATTTATGGATCACTCCACCCTCCCGTTATGTGTTTTGTACTTGTGGTCGTTATATTATCCTCTCTAGACCAGAGATCTTCGACAGGTGTCCGCGGCCCCCCGGGGGTCCACAGGGGTACTGCAGGGGGGTTGTGACATTTTTGGTTGATTAGAACGTTTGAATATGTATTTATTCATATTCCTCATGCAATCTTTCTAGAAATTAAAATGTATTTAAACACACTGTAGTGTAGTTTAGAAATGGCAGTAAATATGAACAATTACATCATATTCATGTTATCATTTAAGATAGCTAGCAATTAGCACTTGAGTTTATACCTAGTGATTAGCGGACCTAGCTGCCAGCTGGTGATAAGCACATAAGTCATTTTATATGATACTCTGTTGCCATTGTGTGGACAGCCTGAGTGATTCCGGTCTATGACAATTTATGCTTTGAATGATATACAAGCGCAGCATTTACTTATATGACCTAATTCAAAAAACTTTCCCGAGTTATGGTGCAAAAAAAAAAAATCAAACACAAAAATCCAACAAACATGGTCACACATAGCACAATATAACACAATTTGTGGATATAATAAAAAAATGTACACGAACCATAAACACACTCAGAATTACACTCATTTAAAATCCATTACAAAGCATGATGGGAACATTTTAGCGCCTTGATATTTCTGATTGATTACAAAACTTTGAGGAGGTTGTCACGGAAATAAAACAAGGTAGAAGATCAACTTTCACATACCGTATTTTTCGGACTATAAGTCGCAGTTTTTTTCATAGTTTGGCCGGGGGTGCGACTTATACTCAGGAGCGACTTATGTGTGAAATTATTAACACATTACCGTAAAATATCAAATAATATTATTTAGCTCATTCACGTAAGAGACTAGACGTATAAGATTTCATGGGATTTAGCGATTAGGAGTGACAGATTGTTTGGTAAACGTATAGCATGTTCTATATGTTATAGTTATTTGAATGACTCTTACCATAATATGTTACGTTAACATACCAGGCACATTCTCAGTTGGTTATTTATGCGTCATATAACGTACACTTATTCAGCCTGTTGTTCACTATTCTTTATTTATTTTAAATTGCCTTTCACATGTCTATTCTTGGTGTTGGGTTTTATCAAATAAATTTCCCCAAAAAATGCGACTTATATACAGTATGTTTTTTTCCTTCGGCCGGTGCGACTTATACTCCGGAGCGACTTATAGTCCGAAAAATACGGTACTCTTTATATCCAATCATGTTAATTATTAAATATATATCCATTATGTTAAAATTATATGTACACACACATAAACAGATGCATATGTTTATGTGTATACGTGTGTATGTGTATGTATATATGTGTGTATATGTATATACATATGTGTATGTGTATATATGTGTGTATATGTATGTACATATGTATATGTATAATTATTAAAAAATGACTTTACATGCAGTCGGCTTTCGGCCCTCAACCAAATTTTTCTTATCCCAATGCGGCTCCCAGAGCAAAACATTTTGGACACCACTGGACTAAACAAACACATTTAACACAATTAATCACAGTATCTTAATTAACAAATTAAAACAGTGTGGCTCGAGGGGCTGGTCTTCAACTGGATAAAAAGCTACTTAATAGGAAGCAATATGTGAAGGTAGGAGTACACAACTGGCCTTTAAAATATTTACCTCAGCAGTCAATACTGGGACCAAATGTGTTCAATATATATAAACATTTTTAAAGTCACAAAGGATTTAACGTTATTATTATTTGTAGACTGTACAACCGCATTTTATTCAGGAGTGAACACACAAGAGCTAATAAAAACAATAACAGTTGTCTTTTGTCCTCAAAAGCATTGTCTTCCCTTGACATTTTGAAGGGACACTTCTGTAACACACATGATCGTATAGAGCAGTGCAGATGGGTGATGTTGACATTTGTTTTATCTCCCCGATAAGAATAATTGAGCTGTGGCGTTTTCCTCTCTGGCTGTATTGTAGTTGCCAAGGCAGATTAGCATCTCATTAGTCTGAATTGCTCCAAACAGCTGTCATTTCTCTAATGCTTTTGTTTTCACTGCTGCATGTGTTTTTGTTTCCAGTCGCTTGCATAAGCTTTAATACCATTTTGTATTTTAGGAAATTTTTTGATGTCTGAGTCACTGTCACATCAAATTTATATCATGTAGAATGCATTGAAAAATAAGTTCCCTCTATATTGAAGCTATTATCATATTTATCGGATTTATGATACCAAAAGACTTACAAAGTTTGCGAGTAAATAGTTATGATCAAAATAGTATCAATCTTACGGAGATTCCTACATTTTGACAGATAATAAGCAAACCAGTCACGTGATCCGGGATCCAGAACCTTTATATTTTTGAGCCTGAAAAGGATGATGAGAAATATGTTTTAGAAGCCGAGTGCTAAGCGGATGTCGCTTTATTGAAACACTATAGCTTCAGCAGCAATGCTAGGTGCTAAACATACAAATTAAACATAGTAAAACAAACACCTAATGTACAATTTTTACTCTTGCTGGGATGTCGATTGACGGGACGCTCACATAACTCCCGTTCGGATGAAGAATCAATCACAATCTTCACGAAGGGTTAAAATAAATTGCTAAAAATAGCATCTTTTTTCGCCATGTCAAAGTCGACCAGCTTTTCAGTCCATGGCCACATTAGTCAACGACCAGGTGAGAGATGCATGTATTATGATCTAGAATTAATTTTTACAAAAGTTCAAGACCAAGCAGAAGCAGCCGCCGACTCGGTGTGTCAACAATAGCATTGAAGCTAGCATTAACTCACTGCTATTGATACGCTGCTAAAATAAGTGAAGTGAAGTGAATTATATTTATATAGCGCTTTTCTCTAGTGACTCAAAGCGCTTTTGCATAGTGAAACCCATTATTTAAGTTACATTTAACCCTGTAACACCCTTTGTTGTAAAATTACAACGTTACCTTTAACCATCCTAAAAAACAATCCGTTATATTTATTTTTATTTTTTTTATCACATTTACATAGTCATTGGGTCCTACTGTTCAGTCTCACAAGGCTATTGGATCGTACATTTGTTTATAAGTCACGCCTTCTGGCCATGAACTCACACAACCTCTCAAGGTTTCCTTCGAATGACATCTATTTGTTTCATTGGACTGGATTAATCAGATTCATTGTGGAACAGATGCATCAAATTTAATTTACAGCTTGTTATATAATTGTTGCAATTATACAACACTGGGTGAATGTGGTAGTCAAAACGCTGGCTTGTTGCAGTGGGCTCAAACAGGTTGTATTGTAAATGAACCCTTAGTTGTTCAGACAACGTGAGTACAAATACAGAAATTCTGCTCCCGTCAAAGCCCAATGTTGCAATATTACAACATTTCTCTAAAAACATACATAACATTTTTTTTTTTAACTATTCAATTTCTGCATCAAATGCCTCCTACAACATCTAAAAGGTCAAACGTTTTTGTTTTTTTAGGTTTTTCTATATTTGGGTCTTACAGGGTTAAACCAGTGTGGGTGGCACTGGGAGCAGGTGGGTAAAGTGTCTTGCCCAAGGACACAACGGCAGTGACTAGGATGGCGGAAGCGGGGATCGAATCTAGAACCCTCAAGTTGTTGGCACGGCCACTCTACCAACCGAGCTATAACGCTCGGTTGGTAGAGTGGGCGTCTGCATTGTATTTAAATAGTGCTTTACTATACCTGGAATGATAAATGATAATAAATGATAAATGGGTTATACTTGTATAGCGCTTTTCTACCTTCAAGGTACTCAAAGCGCTTTGACAGTATTTCCACATTTACCCATTCACACACACATTCACAAACTGATGGCGGGAGCTGCCATGCAAGGCGCTAACCAGCAGCCATCAGAGGCAAAGGGTGAAGTGTCTTGCCCAAGGACACAACGGACGTGACTAGGAAGGTAGAAGGTGGGAATTGAACCCCAGTAACCACCAACACTCCGATTGCTGGCACAGCCACTCTATCAACTTCGCCACGTTGTAAGAACAATATCACTCAGATTTGGTTAATATTCAAGTCATGGCATGTAAATGGATCATTGTTGGTGGTTTCTCAATTTTTTTTAGAGGGTATAATGTGCGCAATAGTGGACCCTCAATCTGTTGACTCATTTCTGAGATCTTTGTTTACGATCTCGAATGCATAAAACAAAGCTTAGCATATGGGTTCTTTTTTTACATTAGGATTGTTGGGGTAAACAGCACATCTCTTTCCAATTTTTGCATATTTGCAGTATGACTGATCTGATAACATGGCCAGAGCGCAGAAGCGTTACGACAGTGACGGAGAATCAACGGAAATTGCCAAAGATATTCGGAGCGGAATATTCAAAATGGCCGTCTGAAATTGTGGCATTTTGTGGTGTTTAGATGGTATTTTCGCATACTTTGCGGAATGTAAATACAAATGGATATGGTTTAATGGATACAATGAAACACAATTAGGCATATAAAGTCAACTTGTTTTTCCACTCTACTGGTACTTTAAAAGGGTCATATTATGATGTTTTTTCTACATAACATGTAATGGCGGTTCTTTGGTCAAAATCTTGCATAGATTATGTTTTACAGACCACCTTCAAACTGCTTTCTGACCATCTCTTGAGGATGTGCAGTTTTGTGGGTGGTGTTGCGCTTGTAATGTGAAAGCAAGACAACTTGAGCTTTTTTTAACGCGCAAACATGTGCTGTTTAATCAAACAAACAACCGTCAACTTGTACATTCAGCAACTCAAAATGCCGGTTACAAAAAAACCTCTCCCCTTGGTTAAAAACTCTTGACGGTCAAATGAGATCTGTGCATAAATTGTTAAATTACCCTTAAGAGTTACAATATGATAAGATAAAGTACACTGTTAAAGTACTCTTTTAGAAGCTGAAATCTACCCCAAACAACTTTTTGGTTTCCACAGTGGTTCAAACTTAATATTTTGATATTTACACATCTCATCTGTGCATCTCCTGATGGTATTACACTAATTTATTCACAGATGAGATAAAAATATTACTTCGAATCCCCTTTTGACACAGCCAATACTACATCGATTTAATGAATACATTCAAACATTTTAATATTTATGTGTATGAACAAATAACAGTTTATGTCGTATGTGGCTTCTAAACAAGAAAGAGGTTTTAGCCTATCAACATCGGATCAATAACAGTCCTTTACAATCTCATTAATACCATAGAAATGGCCAACCTTTTCATTTGTCGGACATGATATAGGCTTGAATAATTTCAAATACCATGAATATAAGTGTTTGTCTTAGATGTATTATTAATCAGTTGTGGACAGACAAACCTGAGCAGTGCAGCTTTAACAATTGTGCGCACTCACGCGGCGGAAAATTATTTTTGGCAGTGAAGACATTTTTGGCAGTGGTCCCCCAGAAAAAAAAAAAAATGTAATGCCCATCCTTAAATGTTTTTTTGCATCCTGGAAGTATAGTGAAGCTGCACATGTGTAGCTTGATGTCGTGAGGAACAACAGTATATAAGGATTTAATAAGCGCCTAACATGTAAGGCAGGGGTGTCCAAAGTGCGGCCCGATGGCCATTTGCGGCCCACAGCTAATGGTTTACCGGCCCACCACACATCCTGGAAATGCTATTGCAAAAATAAATAAATAAACATTAAAAAAAGTGGAATGAGGTGAAATCTAACTACAAAAAGTTGCAATGTTGACACAAAGCTGCCATGCAGGTTGTTTTGTTTTTTAATTTGTCTATCTTTTATTTTCTTTTTTTGCCCTTGCTAAAAATGTTATAATGAAATATTGACCTATTCAAGGCTCCAATGATTTCAAATATTTCACTTTAAAATGTTTTATGTGGAAAATATTGCTTATTTTGTGTGGTTGCCATACAAAAACATCAACGTTTTCTTTGACAAAAGAGCATAAAACAAACAAAATAATAGTTCAAACGTAAAATCGATAGCTACATCTGAAGTTGATCTCGTAACTTAAGTGTTGAAAGTAAAAAAACAATTATAAAAATGTATCACTTTATGAGTGAAGTGAAGTGAATTATATTTATATAGCGCTTTTCTCAAGTGACTCAAAGCGCTTTACATAGTGAAACCCAATATCTAAGTTACATTTAAACCAGTGTGGGTGGCACTGGGAGCAGGTGGGTAAAGTGTCTTGCCCAAGGACACAACGGCAGTGACTAGGATGGCGGAAGCGGGGATTGAACCTGCAACCCTGAAGTTGCTGGCACAGCCACTCTACCAATATATGGTGGGGCACCTTTTGGATCCCAAATACATTTAATGGGATTATATTTATCTTTTCACTGTGGTTACTCAAAAATAATAATGAATTAAAATCAATGGTGTCCTGCATTTTTGATCCTTTTAAGGCTCGAATTACTTCACATCAAACTTTGCTTTCTGAATGTTTT
The DNA here is from genome assembly GCF_033978785.1 of Entelurus aequoreus. Lineage (NCBI taxonomy): Eukaryota > Metazoa > Chordata > Actinopteri > Syngnathiformes > Syngnathidae > Entelurus > Entelurus aequoreus. The sequence continues at coordinate 43,676,237 of NC_084745.1, forward strand.
GGGCAGTGGGGGAAATACTGCATATTTCAGTTTTATTATAAAAAACAAAGTTGTCTTTGACAGAAAAAGCATACAACCTTTTTGTTTTTTTTAACTTTATATCAACCTGAAGTTGATATACTGTAGAGATTTACTGTAATCGTTTAATTAAAAAAAATATAATAATTTGACTAGTTTTTAACATTTTAATGACTTAGACCTTTTATGGTCCCCGGGAGCACTAAAAAGGTAAAACAAAATTTAAATCCATATATTTTGATATGGTTTGAAAATGAAAAATATCAAAATGGCCCCCGCATGCTTTAATTTTTGTGTGTGCGGCCCTCAGTGAAAAAAAGTTTGGACACCCCTGATGTAAGGGAATTAATTATTTCAGTCTGTAATTGTTTGGTTGAAGACAAAGGCAAATATATGACTTAACTGTGTTTGATATCCATTCTTGCTTGCACTGATGCTTTTTCCCATCCCACATCTCTCCCTCACTGCACAGTCCATGTCAGAATAATCATGGAATGTATTGATCACATGCAGTACTCCAACCGCCAGACCGAATAAATCATGAGAGTAGCCACCAAACATGACCAGATTTGTTGACTGCAACACTCTACATCAGTGGTTCTTAACCTTGTTGGAGGTACCGAACCCCACCAGTTTCATATGTGCATCCACCGAACCCTTCTTTAGTGAAAAATAAAATGTTGGGTTTTTTTCAAATTCTAGACAAAGTTATATGTTTTTTTACTAGTGCACAAAATGAACCGTGCATGAACATCACCTTGTTCAAAGAACAAAACCAACAAAGTGCATGAACTCACAACAAATTACACACCTGCAAATCAGATGGAAAATTAGAGGGAACAGTCTTTGGGGGTATCCATAATATCATCGGCGGTCACTCGAATGATTATGACGATCCTCCTGGTAGGGGTGTATCCCTTTATGGAGGATGCCTGTGCGTGACTTTGTTTTACATGGGGAGACTGGTGCACAGACAGTCACCACACAATCCTTGACAGAATCGGGTCAGGGTCCAGTGGCATGGAGTCCAAGACAACTGGGGACCCTTTTCTGCTGCAGCCTTCTTCCGCCATCACAGCCGTTGTGGTAGTTCTTAAATCTACCGTCTTCCGCCTGCTCCGCCGTTGAGGTCTTCACCGTATCCCTGGCAGGGGGCAGTCAGGTACTAGGCCTTTGCCAAGGGCCACTTGGGGTAACAGTAGTAAAGGGATTAACCTCCTAGAGCCCCAAGACCCCTTAGAGGAGCCTCCACTGCCGGATGCACTTTAATGTCATGCCCAGGACTCAAATATCCATAATAAGCCGATAAGGAGAAGTTTTTATTTACACGATGAGTCGGGTGTGTCTTGACCTCCGCGGCGAAGGCTCCGCCGAACCCCTGAGGCCGACCCACCGAACCCCTAGGGTTCGATTGAACCCAGGTTAAGAACCACTGCTCTACATGCATGTTAGCTATGGTTGTTTGCAGTGGTGTGCCGTCAGGGCCAGCAAGGCCTTCTCTGCTGGCCTAACATAACCAGAAATCATGATCATATTTAAAGAAAAAAGTAATTTTTTATTTACTTTCCCTAAATATCTAAAAGTATTCATATTCTCTTCATGTCATATTATGCTCCTTCCAGCGCTGTTGTTTTTAGTTTATAGAGTTTTTATCCAATCAGAATTCAGATAGCTTATGTTGCCATGCTGTGCCAAGTCTGCCCAAAGCCTTCAGATTCAGCAATGCGGGCGTCCATGCACTGTAAGGAAACGGGGGCCTACAGTGATAGATAGTTGCAATAGCCAATTAGATCACGCGTTGTTGTCAGTAAGGCCTTCTAGATGGCCTAAGGCCATCTAGAATATATTGGATGTTATGAGCTAGGTAACATAAAAACTGATGAGCACGCTGTGGAGTAAACTTTACGAACTCAGCCAAAACGCCTCGTCTGCATCTTCTATGATTAGACAAGACAACACATATATTTGCAAGGCCATTTTCAAGAAGGATATTTAAAGATAAACTACATCTTGTGAGACTATTTCGGCCAACCCCAGAAGCTAGCTCAGCTGTCGATGAAATGGGAGTTCAGATATTTTATTTCTTTATTTTTTCACGTTTAGAATGTTTTTTGCAATTTAAATGTTGACAGTACCACATAAGATGTGTTTTAATTGCTGATGCGGGTTTATTGATTTTTAAATGTGCCAGAATATAACCCGTTTTGTACAATGCTTGGTAGTGCGTAAATGTGTTCCTGTATAGTATTTCTCCAGCAATGGTTATGTGGTGACATAAATGATGGTATTTTGAGAGGTAATCGTTGAAGTCGGACATCACGCATGGCCCGCCACTGGTTGTTTGTCTATATGTGTCCTGTGATTGACTGGGGACCAGTCCAAGGTGCACCCCGCGTCTCAGCCAAAACCAGTTGGTATCAACTCATGTTCACCCGTGACCCTGAACAAAATAGACGGTAGGAAATGAATGAAAGATTGTGCAAGTGTGAGAGTGTATGTTTTTTTTTTTTTTGCTTCTGCAGGTGTTAAAGCCAGTGGTTAGTCCTGAGGTCAACCAAGGGCTTGGCAACAGGAGACTCATTAACTTTTCCCTGTCAGGTGAGAAAATCATCGTCTATCTCTTTGCACTTAATTCAATGTGAATAACACACCGCTGCCTTATCGGGACCATCCTTTGACCTGTAGCATATCCCATTGACACGTTGAAAACCAAATCAGTACACTTGTTCTTTAAATCATCAATGCGGTTGATCTGCGTCTCCTAATTAGTCATTTTATGGCCTACTGAAATTAATTTTTTTTATTTAAACGGGGATAGCAGATCCATTCTATGTGTCATACTTGATCATTTCGCGATATTGCCATATTTTTACTGAAAGGATTTAGTAGAGAACATCGACGGTAAAGTTCGCAACTTTTGGTCGCTGATAAAAAAAGCCTTGCCTGTACCGGAAGTAGCGTGACGTCACAGGTTGAAAGGCTCCTTACATTTCCCCATTGTTTACACCAGCAGCGAGAGCGATTCGGACCGAGAAAGCGACGATTACCCCATTAATTTGAGCCAGGATGAAAGATTTGTGGATGAGGAACGTGAGAGTGAAGGACTAGAGTGCAGTGCAGGACGCATCTTTTTTCGCTCTGACCGTAACTTAGGTACAGGGGTTCATTGGATTCCACACTCTCTCCTTTTTCTATTGTGGATCACGGATTTGTATTTTAAACCACCTCGGATACTATATCCTCTTGAAAATGAGAGTCGAGAACGCGAAATGGACATTCACAGTGACTTTTATCTCCACGACAATACATCGGCGAAGCCCTTTAGCTACGGAGCTAACGTGATAGCATCGGGCTTAACTGCAGAAAGAAACAAAAGAAATAAACCCCTGACTGGAAGGATAGACAGAAAATCAACAATACTATCAAACCATGGACCTGTAACTACACGGTTAATGCTTTCCAGCCTGGCGAAGCTTAACAATGCTGTTGCTAATGACGCCATTGAAGCTAACTTAGCAACGGGACCTCACAGAGCTATGCTAAAAACATTAGCTATCCACCTACGCCAGCCAGCCCTCATCTGCTCATCAACACCCGTGCTCACCTGCGTTCCAGCGATCGACGGAGCGACGAAGGACTTCACCCGATCATAGATGCGGTCGGCAGCTAGCGTCGGATAGCGCGTCTGCTATCCAAGTCAAAGTCCTCCTGGTTGTGTTGCTGTAGCCCGCCGCTAATACACCGATCCCACCTAAAGCTTTCTTCTTTGTAGTCTTCATTGTTCATTAAACAAATTGCAAAAGATTCACCAACACAGATGTCCAGAATACTGTGGAATTTTGCGCTGAAAACCGAGCTTTTTGTATTGGATACAATGTGTCCGAATACTTCCGTTTCAACGTCACGCGCATACGTCATCATACATAGACGTTTTCAACCGGAAGTTTAGCTGGAAATTTAAAATTGCACTTTATAAGTTAACCCGGCCGTATTGGCATGTGTTGCAATGTTAAGATTTCATCATTGATATATAAACTATCAGACTGCGTGGTCGGTAGTAGTGGGTTTCAGTAGGCCTTTAATTGGAAGTTAAAAGTTTGTCAGTTCGTGTTTTAGGACTGACAAATCCATGGCTGTGTCTTACATGAAATGCCATCATCATTGCACTTCAATTTGTAAACTGTGCACACTGTGTACTCAGTTCCTAAGGGCAGGGATCTTGACAAATCCATACTGTTGCCGCACACTTATCGATAATGACATTACAGTCTACAGATGTGGTTTTGATGCAACCAGTCGCTGCGGATAGTGTCTAGTTTGGACTAGTTATGATCTGAATGGTGTGTCACTTTGACTTAGTTGCTGTCCAAAACATTGGCTCCACTAGGACCTTGATCGTGAGGCATCAGTATATAATTTAAGGTCACTGGTTTTGAAGGTGTATTTCTAGCCTGCCAGACTGAGTCACTCAAGCCTTTGGCTGAAGCTTGGCTGATCCGTGGTTGGTGCCCTTTCCCGGGCTGCAAGTTCCTGCCTGGAAATTAGCTATCTTTCAGCTTGAAGGGGAACTTTTGAATGGCTGCTACTATATTTTTAAAGCGAAAAAACACGCTGAGACACATAGATTGTGAGAATCGGCATCCCTCCTTTTGTTTATTTAAATTTATTACATAATGTCCCAAAACGCAGCATTGACATATGTTCCCTTAACCTTATCTCCCACACAAGCCCATTCATGATCAATGTTTTTTTCTAAAATCTGGTAAGGCCAATATGTAGTTCTTTGGACAATAATAAGTGATCCAAGCTGTTTCATAATCCCAGGTCAAAGTGCCCGTGCACCAGTACATTCTACGATATAGTAACCTCATCCCAGGTTATGTCATGTATTATCGTTTCACCTGTTTTTTAAGATGGAAGCTACAGATTTGAGTTTTCTTAGTGGTACCCATTAAAAGTAAATGACAGGAAGTGCATTTATTAGGTAATCACTTACAAGCAGTCACAAAAGGATAAGTACTCGCCACAGCAGCGGTGATCCAGACATGCAGGGCACCTCCACAAGCGTGCAGTCCAGCCTTTGACTAGCAGCAGTCATGACAAGCGATAGTGCTAGGAAAACTATTGTCTTTTGGTAACACTTACCCTTCTCAGTGAAATATGTAAACCTGGAGAATCTAAAGTGTGAACAATTCTGGCCCTGAAACAAGTTGAGGATCTCTGAGCCACATTGTAGTAGTCCACAACCTCCTATTGCCAGTTGTTTTTTTGTTCTGATTAATGACTTTTCTCATGTTCAGTTGTCCCAAACATTGCATTAATCTATGCTACCTTCTTATCATACACTGCAGACCTCCAAGCAGTTGGTTTGAAGAAGGGGATGTTCTTTAATCCAGACCCGTACCTCAAGCTTTCCATCCAGCCTGGAAAGCATAGCATCTTCCCATTGTTGCCACACCATGGTCAGGAGAAGCGCTCTGGCGTCGTCTGCAACACAGTCAACCCAAAATGGAACTCAGAGGTATATAAACACACACACACACACACACAATCACACACTTACCTCCATCTGTGCTCTTCATCATACCTGCCAAACGCAGTCCTCTTGAAACCATGTTGGTTCATCATAGATGCAAGTAGTGAAAGTGCTGTTAATGAGCAAGTGGAAAATATTTTGAGAGCTGCTAACTGAATACATTTAGATTGAGTTTCATCGATGCACTCAGATGTATTTGTTAAAATTCAAATGTACCTTGCATAAAAATATGCTAATTTTGGCAATCACTTCGTTCTCTATATTAATATTAGGGGTGTACTGATACAACGTTTTCACTTCCGATAGTATACCAATATTGCAGCCTTGAGTAACAATATCGATCCAATACGATATCTGCACAAATGCAACATACGTTAATTTTTTTGCTGTGTGGAATTTTACTAAAGGTTTGATCAAGTGAAATTAGTCAAAGAACAATGGTAGGTATGAAAAACAATCTGGAATGAACTTACGCTGTCTTTAAGTTTTTTTTGGAATGTTGCCTATCGTTCACAATACTTATTAAAGACAATAACAGAAATGTTTTCTTTTTTTAATGCATTCTAAATAATTGCGATCAAAAGTCCGCTTACAATGGAGCCTAGGAGAGTCGCTATATTCTCACTATAGAGCCCTTAAAAAAAAACATCCAAACACATTTATTAAGGTTTTATAAACATTATGTAAGTATTTATGTAATGTACTAAAAGGCCCATTTATAATAACATTAAATATTTACGTATTTTGATCATTTTAATTTTTGCATTAGTTTAAAAAACGCATCACAACTAGGCTGCAACAACTAATCGATAAAATCGATTAAAAACGATTATTAAAAAATTTGTCGATTAATTTAGTCATCGATTCGTTGGATCTATGCTGTGCGCATGCGCAGAAACAATTTTTTTCATTTTTTATTTTATTTTATTTTATTTTTTTATTTTTTTTTAAATAAACCTTTATTTATAAACTGCAACATGTACAAACAGCTGAGAAACAATAATCAACATAAGTATGGTGCCAGTATGCTGTATTTTTTCAATAAAATACTGGAAAGGATAGAAATGTACTTTGTCTCTTTTATCCGATTATTAATCGATTAATCGAAGTAATAATCGTCAGATTAATCGATTATCAAATGAATCATTAGTTGCAGCCCTAATCACAACGTTTACTTTGTTTTTCTTCATCTCTGATTATTACTAACTGCAGACTTCATGAGAGCCAACAAACATAATAACACATCACTTACTGCACAATGTCTGCTGTCATTAGGATGCCGACTGCTGGGATGTTCATATACTCGCTTTTAGAAGAAAAATGACTCATAATCTTTGCGAAGAAAAGGGGGTTGAAATCAAGCGTCTTTTCGTGTCGTTCTCGCTTAAACTTGATCTAAATTGGCTGTCAAAGTGTACCAACTTGTCGGAATACGTCCTCATCCTTCTGCTATCCAGGTGAGATGCATGATTTATGATGTACAATAAACTACCACAGGCAAGGAAACAGCAGACCACTCGATGTAAACAGAGAGACACACGCTAGTGATCACAGCGCCGCAATAAATAGTCTGTCGGCATTAGTAGTTATTATAACAAAATCACTAAAACTTGGTTGATATTCAAGTCACAAAATGCAAATGGAGTATTGTTGGTGCTTTTTGGCTGGTTATTAATTGGGTTTTATGGGTGAAATATAGGACCTCACATTGGTTCTGTTGTAAGCAGACTTTTAGATTTTTTTTATTTACGAGTTAGAATGTTGTTGTTTTTTAATACAGCCTTCATGTCTTTCATTATGATTGTAAACGATAGGCAAAATTCCAAAAAAAAAGTGCAGTTCCCCTTTAAATTGAAGTTAAGTGGGTATTGATTTTTGGCCATGATATTTCATAAAGTTAATGTCAGGTTTGTTACTGGGTACTTTCTAATACACTTCTACCTTGGAGACTCTGTATGTGTCAGTAATATGTAACTATAATTATTTGATACTTGTTTATATTGACAAATGCGCTGTTTTACACTGCAATATTGTTCAATTAATGACTCGTATTACATATGTCTAGCTTGTGTGCTCAGTTAGCTGTTGTGTAGTTGCAAGCCTACAATCTACCATATTTACCTTCTGTAAATGACTTGACTAAAATACAGGAAAAGACCAACATTGTGTGCTTATTGGAGGATATTTAGATGTTAAGTGGCTGTCCAGCTTTGCACAAGTAAACATGCTGCAGGACTGCTTGTATCGGAGATTTCAGATGCAAGCTGATATAATCTAATAGTTTTTTTTTCAATATCGGCATGGACACCCCTGGTTATTTTAAACAGCTTCGTCACATCATTAGTCTTATCAATATTTAAAAGTTGTACTTTACATGTTTCTGTTCAGGTGAATATGTCCTTTTTTTTGTGTCTCTTGGTTCCATCCTTCTCTCTGCAGCCCTCGCATCCGGTCTTCCCTACTGAAGCTATATATCACAGATGTTCCGAATACACATTCACCCTCTCCCTCTAAGCCTGTCTGCATCTTGGTTCATGCAGCGGTCTCCTCCCTCTTGGTTCATACTTGTAAATTATTCACTCCTTTCCATTCTCCTCCACTAACAATGTGCAAAAAGCTGCATTACAAAATCTTCACTTCCTCAATGTGTTACTCCACCTTTTTCACAAGACGAATCGTACAAAACGGTTAGGGCCAATCAACGCTAAATTCACGCAAATTGTCATCCTACCACGTAGCTCAGAGCTTTTGGTTACTGGCCACAGCGCTAAGCCTTCTGGGTAGTGTATAAACATTTACTTCCTAGTTTACATGTATTTATATATGTATTTAACCTTTATTTATCAAGGGTACATTAATTATGAACATATTTTCATTTGCAATGCTGACCTAGCAAAGAGGCAACGTTTACATGTTAGAGAAGTTGATGTGTGATGATAATCTTTCATCTTCTCTCATTTACCAACAAAAATGAGTACTAATCACTCAAAAGTTCACAAATGCTCTAAACATGCAGGGATAAATGTGTTGAAACCTAAATACATGTTCAAGGTGGACAAAACTTTTTCTAGTGTAAAATATACACAGAGAATATCTGCAACTTGTGGATGACAGAGCAGACAGCGGACAATAAGGAAGCTTTTGGTGGTGTTCATCAATAATTATATTTAATTATTACCTTTATGAACCCTGAGTATGTGCTTTTACTGGCATGTAGTGTCTACTTTTAAGCCTGTGTGGTATAAAACATCAGTACAGTATTTGTTTTCCTGTGCTTATTGAGGTTAAGGTTACAAGGAACACTGAAAACATTGATAACATATCCATGAAATAACACTTTTTTTGTTATTGGAAAAAAAATAAGACTCAAAACATTGCAACTTTTACCCCTACTTTATGAAAAAGCTGCTGCGAATTCAGGCATTTTAGGTTGCAACAATCCCCCCCCAAAAAAAGCCTGAGAAATTCTGGAGGGTGTGATGAATACCATTCAGTGCCAATCACAAAAGTCAAGCATAAAACCCTGATCGGATCATCCTTGATAGTATGGTGGTTATTTCCTGTTGATCTAGTGAGTACAATCACAGGCTTTACCAAACACTGCTTTTGTAACATATGTTATTTTGTTGTGTGCGTCTGTATTAGTGGGGTGTGGCTCGCATGAAGAAAGCGGGATTGCAGCTTGTTTAAACGCAAAAGCCCTCGAGTCAGCCATCTATCAACGACAAACAGCAGCTTTAATTGAAATCAATACTACTTTCAGATTTGTGTTGCAGTATAAGTAAAGTGTAAGTCTTTCATTGTTGATTATGTCTCCAAACACTACTAACGCATTGGCTTGTCTATGAAGCCAATAAACATTCCCTTTCCCATTTTGGCTAAAACACACAATTTTCCATCAAATTATTTTCTTTCGACACTCATCTTGACTTCTAGTACCTGACATTGTTGTGAGTAGGGTTGTAACAATATGAAAATTTCATACCACGGTTGTTGAACATGCTCAGAAAGTACTTATACACACAACAAATCTTTTTACCAAGTTTTATTTCAAACAAATTAACAAAATAAATACACTTTCTTGGCAGAAGAAACATTACCGTATTTTTCTGACTATAAGGCGCACTTAAAATCCTTTCATTTTCTCAAAAATCGGCAGTGCGCCTTATAACCCGGTGCGCCCAAAGTACGGAATAATTCTGGTTGTGCTTACCGACCTCGAAGCAATTTTATTTGGTACATGGTGTAATGATAAGTGTGACCAGTAGATGGTAGTCACACATAAGAGATAGGTGTAGACTGCAATATGACGCCAGTAAACAACACCAAAACTTTAAATGTTCCATTGAAAATATAGAACATTACACACGGCGCTCAAAAATCTGTCAAAATGTTATAGTATGACTTTGAAGCCGCACCGCTTGATGGCTTGTCGGTCCATTACGGTTACCGTAGTCAAAGATACAAGTATTACTATGGTGTGTGTATAAGGACCGCAAAATGGCATCCATTAGCAGACATATTATCTTGCGTTTTGCTTCACAATATTATGCAAAACCAACTTTTCTTACCTTCTGTTACCTGCTGATGTGTATTTGAGATCTGTATAAGTCCTGAAAATTTGCGCACATGCGCCGCTGTAGTCGTGCCGATGCCGTAGTCGATAAGCGTCTTCTTTTTCACTATCTTTTTGTTATGGGACATTCATCCTCTGCTGTTGCCATTTTTAATGTAAAGTAGCGTAAAGTTCTAACTTACATCTCACTATGGAAGTGCCAAAACATACCGGTGTAGTGAGTTTACATAATTCACCCACGGAACTTTAGTTATTAGAGAGTTCCGGTCGGACGGTTTTTCACGGGACACATTTCCGGCCTTGTTATTGCACTAGTGAGCCACTAATGAGGAGATGCTGCTCCGTTGTTGGTTTAAGTAAAGTCTGAATGTCATTAAAACAGTTAGCTCCATCTTTTGACACTTCTTCCACTCCCGTCCTTGCACACTACACCGCTACAACAAAAATGACGGAGAGCAGACGCTGTCGAAGGTGAGCCACGTAAATAAGACCGCCCACAAAACAGCGCATCCTGAAGCGACTGCCAGAAAGTGACTTAAAGATGGTCTGTAAAACATCATCTATGCAAGATTTTGACCAAGGAACCACCATTACATGTTATGTAGACCACAAGGAAATGTTTTAAATTTAGAAAAAAATCACATTATGACCCCTTTAAGGCGCCTTATAATCTGGTGCTCCTTTTGTATGAAAAAAGACCTGAATAGACCCGCCCATCGGCAGTGGGCCTTATAATCCGCCCTAATGTCCAGAAAATACGGTATATATTGTTCTGGCTTCTTAAGAGCCATGTTATTTTTATGTGAGTGTTTACAAATTAAAGCAGAAGAAGACTACATATTTATAGACAGATCTGGCCCACCTCATCATATAATGTGGCCCGCAAAAGCCTGGACATAATGTGCATACTTCTTCTTTCTTACTAAATGTATTCATTGTTTCCATTTTGACAGAAAAAATGGTATGCAATATAATGAAATTGCATATGTTTTAAACTTTACTATTGTCTTCTCATGCAACAAATATATTATTATTAGAGGTGGGAATCTTTATGCACCTCAAGATTCGATTTAGAATTTATTCTAGATTCAACACGATTCTCGAATCAAACCGATTCTTGTATACTTTCAATAAAACCTTTTCAAAACAGGTGACAGGATCCAAAACTTCCTTTTGGTTGCTGACGTATGCCGGTTGCGCAGCAAGTAAGCAGGGAGATGGCCTAAAAACGTCTTCAATCAATCAATGTTTATTTATATAGCCCTAAATCACAAGTGTCTCAAAGGGCTGTACAAGCCACAACGACATCCTCGGTACAGAGCCCACATACGGGCAAGGAAAACTCACCCCAGTGGGACGTCAATGTGAATGACTATGAGAAACCTTGGAGAGGACCGCATGAACTCTTTTTTTTGTTTTTAAGTATTTAACATTTTTTTAATTGATTAAAAAAAGAAATTAATCGATTTTGAATCGGAATAAATAAAAATTGCAGTTTGGATGTGATTCGGGTATTTTTTTAGCACTCCTAATTATTATATGTTGTATTACTATATTCTTACTGTCACTGTTATAAGCAGCCCTCTGAAGGCAGCCGTTACTGCGATGTGGTCCTCAATGGAAACAAGGTTCGACACCCTTGGTTTAGAGCAGATCTGGGAAAATTATGGCCAATATTTTCAATCTGGCCCGCCGGACATTCCCAAATAATTTTTTGGGATCTTTAAGATGGAAACTGTAGCTGCCATTATGATGTGCATTGATGTTTTCAAATGACCGTAAGTCTTGAACTATACAAAGTATTTCAATGGTTGAAATCTGCGCTTTTGCATGATATACTAGTTACTATGGTCATCTAATTAGTTACTATGGTAATCTAAGTCACAGCAGCTCAGACGAGGCACCAAGCAGTGTGGGTGGGGAGCGTTTCCACAGAGCGTTTCCAGGGCGGCCAGCCTGAAATGCGGGTGTCAGGGACAGACACGGAAGGAGCTTTTTACAACAAAGTTCTAAAGCTTAGTGATATATCAGATGTATCAGATTGTATGTGTTTTTTTCCCCTTTCGCATTCATATACTGTGTTTGTTGCATTTTTGTCGCATTTTGCTTGATTGTAAAATTGTCGATCGAGAGGGGGTGTGACGTCCATATGTTGTAAATATTCAGTGTTTTATCGTCCATAGTTAATATTGTAAATCCCACATTCTTTATATTCATGTGCATTCTGGGTGTCTCATTCAGTAAAAAAAAATAAAATGTCATTCTGTGTTTTAAGGTGGTCTGTTATAACGGTTTTAGCTTTCAATCAGATATTATTGTGAGGTTGTGTATTAGTGTTCCTAAAAATCAGATATACCGGCCCCCAGACACATTTTTTTCTCTAAATTTGGCCCCCGGCTCAAAATAATTGCCCAGGCCTGGTTTAGAGTGTTTCACGCATATTCACTTCCTGTTATTGACACCTGTGTGTCATATTCTTCTAAATATAGATCTGTCAAACTCAGCTGGTGGACAACAATAGTTACAAAAATCTTCAGCTTTATTAAATGATAAATAAATGATAAATGGGTTATACTTGTATGCGCTTTTCTACCTTCAAGGTACTCAAAGCACTTTGACAGTATTTCCACATTCACCCATTCACACACACATTCACACACTGATGGCGGGAGCTGCCATGCAAGGCGCTAACCAGCAGCCATCAGGAGCAAGGGTGAAGTGTCTTGCCCAAGGACACAACGGACGTGACTAGGATGGTAGAAGGTGGGGATTGAACCCCAGTAACCAGCAACCCTTCGATTGCTGGCACAGCCACTCTACCAACTTTGCCACGCCGTCCGCCGTTATTATTTTGTATTTTTTAATTAATCCAAAGGCAATTAAAGGCAAGGGCCGTGAGTGTGAATAAAATGTTTTTTAAACTCATGCTTTGTATTCTGTCTTGCTATCCTTGCCCCTGTGTTCTCCAATCCTGATTGTTCTTCATGTGTATCCAGAATCGCAGACCACACTAAAACTCACTTGGAGCGCAACCACATCAGCTGAGCTAAACTAATAATGCAACGAGCAGAACAATATCAAGTATTCCTCAAATCGAATGATACATGGAGATGTAATTATCATGCACTTTTCTTTCTTTCTCCAGAGATTTAACTTCTTGTCGCTGCCCACTGATGTGCTTGAGATTGAGGTGAAAGACAAGTTTGCCAAGAGTCGGCCCATCATCAAACGTTTCCTGGGAAAATTGTCTGTTCCTGTCCAGAGGCTGCTGGAGAAACACGCCCTTGGGTAAAACTAGACAAAAAAATAAATATTGTGTTGTGTTACGGGACCATTTTTCTCATCCATGTATTTATTACTTCATGAATGACTTTACTTACACTGGAACCACTAAAGTTGAACACATTTCAAACCTACAAACTGTGCTGGCAAAGTATTCTTAAAGGTCTTACCTACACTGGCTAATGGGTTTAAGCTGATAACTTGTAAAACGTGTATTGGGAAACAGCCCATTAAAATTAATTGAAATACATTAATTCCATGCATGCCCTCCCCAAACAGCAACATTTTAATATTCAACATTTCTTATTTTACTTGTGCAAAGCTGGACAACCAGTAAACATCTAAATGTCCTCCAATAAGCACACAACGTTGTTCTTTTATTGTATTTTTAGGCTACTAGGAGCTAGCAGCTACACAACAGCTATGCACATAATTGCACACAAGCTAGATATACCTAATAAGTGTCCTTAATTGAACAATATTGCAGTCTAAAACACATTTTGCAATATAAACAAGTATCAAATCGTAGTTGCATATTACTTACACATACAAAGTCTCCAAGACATAAGCCTATTAGAAAGTATCCAGTATCAAACCTGTCTGCATCATTCAATTTACCGTTAATTTATCGAAATATTGTGGGCACTAGGTGTCGCCAAAAATAAATTACCACTCCACTTAAATTAAAAAACAGCTTAAGTAATTCCATACGGTTAATAATGGTGTTTTTCATACCTACCACTGTTCTTTGACTAATTTCACTTGATCAATATCTGTATTGGCCAATACTCAAGGCTCCAATATTGTTAATCCATTGCAAGTGAAAAAATTGTATCGCGACACCCCCAGTACCGTATTTTTCAGACTTTAAGGCACACTTAAATTCCTTTAATTTTCTCAAAAATCGACAGTGCGCCTTATAACCTGGTGTGCCCAATGTACGTATAAATTCCGGTTGTGCTTACCGACGTCAAAGCAATTTTATTTGGTACATGGTGTAATAAGTGTCAGCAGTAGATGGCAGTCACACATAAGAGATATGTGTGTACTGCAAGTTGAAGCCTGTTCAATAAATGACGCTAGCAATTACCTGTAAGCAAGCAACACCCAAACTTTGACGTTTCAGTGAGAATATAAAACATTGCAATCGGCGTTTTAGTATGACTTTGGTAAGCTACGAAGCCACACCGCTTGATGAAACGCGGAGCATTACGGCTACCGTAGTCAAGGCGTACTGTGCTTCAACATACAAGTATTACTATGGTGTGTGTATAAGGACACCAAAATGGCACCTAATAGGAGACATATTATCATATTCAGCAAAACCAACTTTTCTTACCTAATGGTACCTGCCGAAAATTTGAGCATGTCCGCGTCCTAGTAAATAAGCTCCTTCTTTTTCTATATCCTCTTGTCGTGGGGCATTCATCCTCCGCTGTTGCCATTTTTAATACAAAGTAGCATGCAGTTCTAACTTATGTCTGTCAGTAGACTCGCTATGGAAGCGGTACAACAAAGATGACAGGGAGAGGGCGATGTCAAAGTGGAGCCACGTAAATAAGACCGCTCACAAAACGGCGCATCCTGAAGAGACGGTCAGAAAGCGACTGGAAGATAACATAATCTATGCAACATTTTGACCAAAGAACTACCATTACATGTTATGTAGACTAGTGGTCCCCAACCACAGGGCCGCGGCCCGGCACCGGTCCGTGGATGGATTGTTACCGGCAGCAAAAGAAATGTAAAAAAAAAAAAATGTATTTCTTTTTATTAAATCAACATAAAAAACACAAGACACACTTACAATTAGTGCACATACCCAAAAAACCTCCCTCCCCCATTTACACTCATTCGCACAAAAGGGTTGTTTCTTTCTGTTATTAATATTCTGGTTCCTACATTATATATAAATATATATCAATACAGTCTTCAGGGATACAGTCCGTAAGCACACATGATTGTATTTTTTTACGACAAAAAAAAAAAAAAAAAAGGCCCCCCCCGTTCCATGGGACAAATTTTCAAGCGTTGACCGGTTTGCGGTTCCAAAAAGGTTGGGGGACCACTGATGTAGACCACAAGGAAGTGTTTTAAAAGTACAAAAAAAATCAATATGACCTCCCTTTAATGCGTCTTTTGTACTAAAATAGACCTGCTTATCGGTACACCCTATGGCAGACCTGGGCATTCTGCAGCCCGCGGGCCACATCCAGCTCTTTGTGCGTCCCTGTCCGGCCCGCGTGAGGCCAATCCATCCATCCATTTTCTACCGCTTGTCCCTTTTGGGGTAGCGGGGGGCGCTGGAGCCTATCTTAGCTACAATCGGGCGGAAGGCGGGGTACACCCTGGACAAGTCGCCACCTCATCGCAGGGCCAACACAGATAGACAGACAACATTCACACTCACATTCACACACTAGGGCCAATTTAGTGCTGCCAATCAACCTATCCCCAGGTGCATGTCTTTGGAGGTGGGAGGAAGCCGGAGTACCCGGAGGGAACCCACGCAGTCACGGGGAGAACATGCAATCTCCACACAGAAAGATCCCGAGGCCGGGATTGAACTCACGACTACTCAGGACCTTCGTATTGTGAGGCAGACGCACTAACCCCTCTGCCACCGTGCTGCCAATAAATTACAAAATAAATTTAAAAAAGTATCTATGTCGAGTGTGCAATACAACGGTGCTGCTTTTGTATTGAAAAGCGTTATTTGTATTACTTCCGTGACATATGCTCGTGTGTGATTGTGAGTGAATGTGAACAGCTGCAATCACAAATTACAAAAATAAAGTTGAAAAAACATCTGTCGTGCGTGCAATACAACTGCGCTGCTTTTATTTTGAAAAGTGTTATTTATGGGCGTATGTCCGTGTGTAACCTGTGAGTGAAGGTGCACAGCGACAAGTGATGCACGGTTTACATCCGAGACGCTAAAAAGAGAAAAGTTGATGACGAATGGCGGGTTTTCAACAAGACATGGACTGCCAAGCAACGTTCCCTCTAAGGTGCGTGCCGGCGCAATTGCGCACTGCTCAAGCGTCCTCTGCGCACAGCAAATATATGCCGCGCACCAAATCAAATCCCATCTGAATTCTAAACAAAATAAACACATTTATTCTGTGTAATTTTGCAATGCAACTTTGAGTGACAGTGACAACAAACGGCCCTAACGGTGTTCGTCAACACCGTTTAATTGAACTCCTTTCAATTATTGTAACGTCTATCGAGATGCTTCGAGGACAGGAATTATATGGATCACTTTATTGAGCAAAACTGTTTATATTCGGCCATAACCACACCAAAACACGAGTAAAAAACGTATATCTCGAAAAACTAGTCATTTTCTCCCGTACAAACCAGGCCAAAACCAACTTGTCATCTGTCACCAACACGCATACCACTAAACCACTGGTGCGTTTATGGCCACACAAAAAGTCAGACAACTCAAACACCACACAAAGTTACACTATGACTCCTCAGTCATACGTGTGTTTATTCTACTGTCATTTATTATTAATGTTAATTTATTGATATTAATCATGGAATGCTGTTACTAGAGAAAGTTACAGGAATGCACACTTCATCCTATGCTTACATTTCATTGTGCAACATGAGGATGTTTAAGGGCAACTAAATGTGATCTCTGAAAGGGGTACAAATGATTTCCAAAGCAGGACCCCCACCCAGACATATTGTACAATACTAATCCATAGTTTATGAAAACCAAGATTTCTTTTATTTTCATTACAAATGGGCCAAATCACTAATATTACAAAATAATCTCATGAAAATGACTCCTGTCATTTGAGTGTTATAATAAAAGATTGGTTTGAGACAGGTGTGCTGCTGGTATTTCCATGTGTTATGTTGCTCACATGTGCTCCACTGAATGCTCAGGGAGTTTTTGTGTTTGCTCACACACATGAACAATTAGAGGGAACATTGCTGCCAAGTATTTCTTTACAGAAATTAAAGGTAAAGCCGTGTGCTTAATTTGTGGTACACATGTTGTTGTGTTTAAAGAATATCATTTGAATCGCCACTACAAAAAATACCGGAATCTGTCTGATGAAGCACGCGCAACGGAGGCTGATGCATTGATGGTAAAACTGCAAACCCAACAAGGACTTTTTGCCAAATTTCACACCCCCAGATATGCAGCTGTCAGGACAAGTTTCGTCATTTCTCACAAAATCGCCAGAAAAAGTAAGGCGTTTTCTGACGGAGAGTTTATTAAGGAGTGCTTATTGGCTGATATGGCCGGAGACTTTGACAGTTTTTCGCTGGCTTTGGATGAGAGCTGCGATGTACGTGACACCGCCCAGCTGCTCATCTTCTTACGTGGGATAACTGCAGACTTTCAAATCACGGAGTAGCTGGCAGCCATGCAGTCAATTAAAGAGACAACCACAGGTAATGACTTGTTCACATAAGTAAATGCGTGTTTGGACATGTTAGGACTGAAATGGGACAAGCTGGCAGGTGTGACAATCCAATCCAATCCACTTTATTTATATAGCACATTTAAACAACAAAATGTTTCCAAAGTGCTGCACAACAATATTAAAAACAATATTCAAATATTATCCTTAGCTCCACCAATGACTGAATAAAAACAAAAAATAATTACATATAAAACCAATATAAAAACCAATATAAAATAAATATGATTAAAAACTATTTTTAACAACAGACGGTTGTCCAAATCTGACGGGGAAAAATGTTGGATAATGCAGGATAAAGTGACAGAAATTAACCCTGTGCAGAAATGGACATTTTTGCATTGTATTATACATCAGGAAGTGTTGTGTAAGACAGTGTTAAAAATAAAACCATCAAAAGCAATCTGCTTTTGTATAAAGTTAAGTTAGATTAAATTAAATTATTATTATTATTATTAATTATTATTATTATTATTATTTATCTTACGGTATATCAAAAATAATATTGAGCAAAATTTAATTGAAATATTGTCGGTGTGGCCCTCCAGCAGTGCTCGGGTTGCTTATGCGGCCCCCGGTAAAAATTAATTGCCCACCCCTGCCCTATGGTCTGAAAAGGGCGGTAATTTATACACTTTTATTGAAAATGTTTTTTCTAAGGAACAGTTGTTTCGAGCCTTTGACAATGATGAGAATTTGAATGTTGAATGTTTAACCACGGATATACGATGTAGGCGGTTTTAAATGGTGTAACTTCAATGTAGCATGTTCTGATTATTTCACACTTTTTTCTTCTTTTTGGTTGACAGGGACCGGATAATAAGTTACTCACTGGGTCGCAGGCTTCCAACAGATCATGTGTGTGGTCACTTACAATTCTGCTTTGAGCTCACCTCCTCAATGCACCCAGGTACTTAAAGATGCTCTGTCCAGTCCTAAACTCGTTTAATGAACCTGTAAGAACCTATGGTGCATAATAATTGGTACATTTCATTTTTTCGAATTAATTAAATGCATGTTCTAAAAGTCACATCAAAGAACATTTGTGGTCCTAAACCAGCGTTTCTCAAAGTGTGGGGCGCACCCCACTGGTGGGGAATAGAGACATGACAGGTGGGGCGCGAGAAACGGGAGGAAATTTCACTTTAATTTTTTTTTTTTTAAATTATATTCTTACATTTTTTTTTTTTACTATGCTTTCATTTTCTATACACACTGTAAATCACTTTGTGATTCTGTCTGTGAAATCCGCTATATAAATAAATGTAAATTACTTATTTTTCCTGTAGGCTTTAAATTTCTAGGTAGGAGCACAAGTTTGACAGACATAGCAACAGTAACTAATGGGGGCGGGGCTAAGCGGAAGCTTTGTGAATGGCGAGTCACTGTGCGAGGATTTGCTGTTTTGCAAATACATAAAAAATAGAGCCACTGCTGATGAGCTGTTCAAGATAATGGACAGTTTCCTCAAAGAACACAACCTTAAATGGGAAAACTGTGTGGGCTTTTGCTCTGATGGCGCACAGACCATGGCAAAGTCAAGAAACGGGCTGCAGGCTCTAATAAAGAGGGTTGCGCCAAATGCGCATTGGACACACTGTCATTCACCGGGAAGCACTCGCGTCAAGGCAGCTCAGCCCCGAACTCAATGAGGTTTTAACAGTGGCAGTGTCAAGCCTGCAACCACGATTTGAAAAGCTGTGCAGTGCAAAACAGGCTCATTGCAGCCACTAATGCTGGAGTACTGTAAAACTCATGTTCACTTGCCCTGTCTTGCCAAATGCATTAGCTCCTCCTTTTTTTTTTGCAAAGATTGCAAAGTGGCACTTTTATTTTTATTTATTATTGAACTTGATGCAAGTTATTTGATTTATTATTGAACTTGATGCAAGTTATAACACTTTTATTTGATTTATTATTGAACTTGATTCAAGTTATAACACTTTTTTTGATGTATTATTGAACTTGATGCAAGTTATAACACTTTTTTTGATTTATTATTGAACTTGATGCAAGTTATAACACTTTTGTTTGATTTATTATTGAACTTGATGCAAGTTATTTTATTTGATATTGAACTTGATGCAAGTTATACCACAGCTGCACAGTTATTTTATTGATTATTGAACTTGATGTTATTTTATGTTATTGAGTTTGAATGTATACAACTTGATGTTACTTGATGTTCAATACATTTGAAAATTTGAAGCTTGGCATTAGCGTTCTGTTGGGGCGATGGGGGCAGGTGGGGCTTGAAAACTCCCCCTTGTCCAAAGTGGGGAATGACAAAAAAAGTTTGAGAACCACTGTCCTAAACAAATTAGTTTAGTTTTTAAATTAGGAATACATTTGGCACAAACACCCAATTAAACATGTATGTAACGTTACACATTTTTGATGTTTATTTGTAGTATTTTAGAATATCTTCATCAGATGTGTTCCACTCAGTCTTTGGCGTATCCCTCATCATGTTTGAGTAGATCACACATCCAGGTCGTGGTCATCAGCAAACTTTCAATGGTGGAAACTTGACTTTTACCTTTCATCTTCCATTACGAACGTTAAATGTGGAGTTTCTCTATTTCCGTTTCTGGTGGGTGTGTCCCCTGACGGTGGTCTACTGGGGTTTTTGTTGTTGTTGCTTTTGTGTCCATTCCAATTAGGGGTGTCCCCCACATTTTCACTTACGATACTGCAGGCCAGACTATTGGGCGATACTGACATTGATATCAGTACCAATATCAGCATAAATAAAACATACTTTTTTACTTAATTTGTAGTGTGGAATTTTTGTAAAAACCGATCAAGGGATATGTTGTTGTGGTCATGTGGGCTCTGCATGCTGGATCCTAGTGCTTGATGGGTGTCCGGAATGGACTGTATACTATTTAGTTGTCTTATCTTCTTATTTCATCTGCAAGTATGCATTCATTTCAGTTTGTTCAAAGTGTGTTGTCATAATTAGGAAGTAGTAATCTTTTCCGTTCAGGTGAATGTGCCAGTCTTGTATTTTGTTGAGTTCTACAATGTGTTTATACTGTAAGTATTGTACAAACCCCATTTCCATATGAGTTGGGAAATTGTGTTGGATGTAAATATAAACGGAATACAATGATTTGCAAATCCTTTTCAACCCATATTCAATTGAATGCACTACAAAGACAAGATATTTGATGTTCAAACTCATAAACTTTATTTTTCTTTTTGCAAATAATAATAAACTTAGAATTTCATGGCTGCAACACATGCCAAAGTAGTTGGGAAAGGGCATGTTCACCACTGTGTTACATGGCCTTTCCTTTTAACAACACTCAGTAAACGTTTGGGAACTGAGGAGACACATTTTTTAAGCTTCTCAGGTGGAATTCTTTCCCATTCTTGCTTGATGTACAGCTTAAGTTGTTCAACAGTCCGGGGTCTCCGTTGTGGTATTTTAGGCTTCATAATGCGAATGGGAGACAGGTCTGGACTACAGGCAGGCCAGTGTAGTACCCGCACTCTTTTACTATGAAGCCACGTTGATGTAACATGTGGCTTGGCATTGTCTTGCTGAAATAAGCAGGGGCGTCCATGGTAACGTTGCTTGGATGGCAACATATGTTGCTCCAAAACCTGTATGTACCTTTCAGCATTAATGGCGCCTTCACAGATGTGTAAGTTACCCATTTCTTGGGCACTAATACACCCCCATACCATCACAGATGCTGGCTTTTCAACTTTGCGCCTATAACAATCCGGATGGTTCTTTTCCTCTTTGGTCCGGAGGACACGACGTCCACAGTTTCCTAAAACAATTTGAAATGTGGACTCGTCAGACCCCAGAACACTTTTCCACTTTGTATCAGTCCATCTTAGATGAGCTCAGGCCCAGCGAAGCCGACGGCGTTTCTGGGTGTTGTTGATAAACGGTTTTCGCCTTGCATAGTAGAGTTTTAACTTGCACTTACAGATGTAGCGACCAACTGTAGTTACTGACAGTGGGTTTCTGAAGTGTTCCTGAGCCCATGTGGTGATATCCTTTACACACTGATGTCGCTTGTTGATGCAGTACAGCCTGAGGGATCGAAGGTCACGGGCTTAGCTGCTTACGTGCAGTGATTTCTCCAGATTCTCTGAACCCTTTGATGATATTACGGACCGTAGATGGTGAAATCCCTAAATTTCTTGCAATAGCTGGTTGAGAAAGGTTTTTCTTAAACTGTTCAACAATTTGCTCACGCATTTGTTGACAAAGTGGTGACCCTCGCCCCATCCTTGTTTGTGAATGACTGAGCATTTCATGGAATCTGCTTTTATACCCAATCATGGCACCCACCTGTTCCCAATTTGCCTGTTCACCTGTGGGATGTTCCAAATAAGTGTTTGATGAGCATTCCTCAACTTTATCAGTATTTATTGCCGCCTTTCCCATCTTCTTTGTCACGTGTTGCTGGCATCAAATTCTAAAGTTAATGATTATTTGCAAAAAAAAAAAATGTTTATCAGTTTGAACATCAAATATGTTGTCTTTGTAGCATATTCAACTGAATATGGGTTGAAAATGATTTGCAGATCATTGTATTCTGTTTGTATTTACATCTAACACAATTTCCCAACTCATATGGAAACGGGGTTTGTACTTATTACACTTAGTACAACTTTCTGAAACAGCTTACGGGAAGTCTGCCACAAAAAAAAAAATCTTCTATTTAGATATGTTTTCTGTTCTCAGATGACGAAGAAGTCTCACTCGTCATAGAATCAGCTTGCTCCGAAAGAGGAATCAACGCAGATTCCAACAATGCTGCAAATGCGCCTGAAGATGACACTTTAAGTGTTGGACATGATATGCCTGACCTCCCTTTTGATGCCCCTCCTGACCCTGAGACCCCGATGCTGCCAGCCTCCCAAGCTGAGGAAGCCCAACACACTGTGACGGTAGAGCTTGAGGCAGCGCCAGACGTGGAACAAGACGCTGTGGACGAGGAGAGCACAGTGAGAGAGGAGGAGTCTCAGGTACAGAGCGAGGACTTGCAAGAAGAGAACACCATAATGGAGGTACAAGAGGGAGAGTCAGAGGATGTCCAGAGAGAAGGAAATAGTCCACAAGCTGAGGAAGATGACAAGAAGGTCCAAGCAGAGGTTCCAACTAACAATATTTTAGCAGTAACTGCAGAGGACGACGACACGTCCCAGGAGGTAATAGCGGGAAGAACGGAGGTATCGCCAAGAACAAGAGAGGGCGGTGAAAGTAGCAACAGCCCTTGTTCCTGCGTCTTTTCAAACTGCAACTCCCATGGCGTCCCGCGCCGCAAAACCCGCCCTTGCTCCTTGCCGGTGTCCGAGCTGGAAAATGTGATCGCCTCGGCGTGCGGCGAGCCGGAAACACCGCGATCACACTACATCCGCATTCACCACCTCCTCCACAGTCTGCCCTCCGCACAACATCGAGCGCCCAGCCAGGAGGAGGAGGAGGCGGAAGAAGGGGACAACACAAGTTCGACTCTGGACAACATCTCCATGTCACCGACACTCAAAAGCTGCAAACACAGAAAAGAGGAAGACCAGGAAGAGGATGAGATCACCCAGTCTCCCGTTCAGGTAGGACTGTCAATAAAAACTAGGGATGTAACATTAACATTTTATATCGCAGTTATTGGGACCTAAATGATCACAGTTATCATTATTGTATTGTTAAAAGTGCTCAAAAATTACTTATACACACGCTAAACAATAAAATAATTAAATTGGCACACATACTTTCTTGGGAGAAGAAAAACTGAACGTCAACCTAACTCGGGGTATAAATAAATAGTACAATAAATAACAAGTAGGTTAAACACAGAACTTCTGCTACGGCAGGTCTTCGCAAATAGCAGGGCGGGTGCGGTGCGATGCCAGGTAAGGCGCGTGTGACCACAGGAAATATGCTTTATCAGAATCATGCTTTGAAAAGCTGTGCTCATTGTAGCTAGGGATGTCCAATAATGGCTTTTTGCCGATATCCGATATTCCGAAATTGTCCAATTCTTTAATTACAGATACCAATATCAACCGATACTGATATATACAGTCATGGAATTAAGACGTTATTATGCCTAATTTGGACAACCAGGTATGGTGAAGATAAGGTCGTTTTTTTAAAATTTAATAAAATAAAATAAGATAAATAAATTAAAAACATTTTCTTGAATAAAAAAGAAAGTAAAACAATATAAAAACAGTTACATAGAAACTAGTAATTAATGAAAATGAGTAAAATTAACTGTTAAAGGTTAGTACTATTAGTGGACCAGCAGCACGCACAATCATGTGTGCTTACGGACTGTATCCCTTGCAGACTGTATTGATATATATTGATATATAATGTAGGAACCAGAATATTAATATCAAAAAGAAACAACCCTTTTGTGTGAATGAGTGTGAATGGGGGAGGGAGGTTTTTTTGGGGTTGGTGCACTAATTGTAAGTGTATCTTGTGTTTTTTATGTTGATTTAATAAAAAAAATAAAAAACAATACCGATAATAAAAAAAAAACGATACCGATAATGTCTGATATAAAATTTTAAAGCATTTATCGGCCGATATTATCGGACATCTCTAATTGTAGCCATTAACATCGTTTTGATGAAAAAAAATCGGCGCAAAGTTTTATTCATTTTTGTTTTGTAGGTTAAAGTATTGTGTATATATTGTGCTCCTGAGTTAATGTTGCTAATCACTTTGAATGTATTTATGTTTTTTAAGTTTATTTAGAATTTTCAGTATCAAATGGTCCAAAAATTGTTATAGTTTAAAAAGGATTACTTTTTTTTTTACATATCAGGTAAATTGATGCACTTACAGACTAAAAAAAACAATGTTAATATAGTCTTTGTTTTAAATGTATATGTCTCTTTTTTTGTTTTCTTTAATGTTAAGGATACTGTGTTATGCAGAGGTGTACTTTTAACAATTTCATAGACAAATGATACTACACGGCAGAGAGTAGAGGGCAGGGGGCGCTAAAGGTGTTCTTCTTCCGGGGGCGGGGGGGTTACAGAAAATAATTAAAAAGTGCTATGGAAGGTTAATAAACAGCAACTAAGGTTGACGACAAACACGTACCGTATTTTTCGGACTACAGAGTGCACCAGTTTATAAGCTGCACCCACTAAATTTAATTATTTTTTATTTTTTCCATACATTAGACGCCCTGGGCTAAAAGCCGCAGATACATACGTTGTGAAATGATTTATTGATGGCTGATCAAACAAAACAGAAGTCATCCTCATGGACCCACTAGCTGCGGAAGCTAGCTCTCCAATCAGCTAAACAGACTCCTCTGTGACGTATGGGTACATTTCCTGAAGAATTTGTGAAACTGAAACAATACAAAAAGAATGCCTTTGTATGTAATTAATACAAACACAGACATTAGTAAACGTGGTGGTTTATAAGCTAATGCTATCAATGCTAGCTTGATTACATTACGATAACACGTACCAATATGCATGAAAACACTCCTACAGACATCACACATGGGACGGTTCAGTAAGTAGGAATTGTTTTAGTTGTAGCGTAAAACTTACAAACGTTACTTCGAGTGATTTTACTTCCAGCTTGAGGCATTAAAACAGGAAGTACATTTTCAACACCTGCAGTGAGCAAACTCGTCCAAAAGATGGCGCCATGGCATAAACAGTAACACACCTATTGTGGGTACCGTATTTTTCGGACTATAAGTCGCAGTTTTTTTCATAGTTTGGCCGGGCGTGCAACTTATACTCAGGAGCGACTTATGTGTGAAATTATTAATACATTACCATAAAATATCAAATAATATTATTTAGCTCATTCACGTAAGAGACTAGACGTATAAGATGTCATGGGATTTAGCGATTAGGAGTGACAAATTGTTTGGTAAACTTATAGCATGTTCTATATGTTATAGTTATTTGAATGACTCTTACCATAATATGTTACGTTAACATACCAGGCACGTTCTCAGTTGGTTATTTATGCGTCATATAGCGTACACTTATTCAGCCTGTTGTTCACTATTCTTTATTTATTTTAAATTGCCTTTCAAATGTCTATTCTTGGTGTTGGGTTTTATCAAATAAATTTCCCCCAAAAATGCGACTTATACTCCAGTGCAACTTATATATGTTTTTTTCCTTCTTTATTATGCATTTTCGGCCAGTGTGACTTATACTCCGGAGCGACTTATACTCCGAAAAATACGGTATATGCTTGAGTTTAATGAAAACTATGGTTCACAAAACATCGTACAGAAATATGGCTGTAAGCGAAGAAAAATCCATAATTTAGCAGCACAATTTCATAAACCGCAGGGTTCAAAGCGCAGGTAAAAAGTAGTGGCTTATAGTCTGGTATTTACAGTGGGACCATTCCTGTCATTCACAATAGGGCTGCAACTATCGATTATTTTGATAGTCGATTAGTCAGCGATTATCTTAATGATTAGTCGACTAATCAGATGATAAAGCGTACACACTTAATGGCTGTAATTTTTCCATCGACTTCTAAATGCAGCTTAAGTTATTTTAGGCATGTGCTTACGAACAACAAGGATGACTAATTAATACATATTTATTTATACTGTAACTCATTCAACTGTTACAAAAGTTAAAATGACTAATAAAATGTTGTCCATTAAAAAAAAAAAAGGAAAGGTAAAGTGCTAAAAAAAAAAAAATTAACCTTGTTTTTGTATTTAAAAAACGGTTAAAATAGCAGCAATGAAAACAAACAACAAAACACAAAATATAACTTCCTCAAAAAGAAATTAGGCATTTTGTGATGTTTAAAAAGCTGCACACTGGTATATTGACTATTGATTAACTATTGGCAATGGTAGCACCCTAATAGACTCAATGTGTAAAATTGTATCTTTGATTACCGGTAATTTTTAAAATGTTGGTTATTTAATAGATATGTTTAATCTTATGATACCTCCGTATGTACTGTATGTGTGTCTGTGGACGCAGGCGGTTCGCGTTAACGTGCCTTTTTTTACGCCATTGCAAATTGACGCTGCTTTAAAACCTACTTGATTTGATGTCGACAAAGTTTAGCTGGCTGATTTGGGCTAAAATGATAAAATGATAGTTATTTTTCACACGACTTCGTCTCACAATTGTTAGATAGCAAGGTAGAAGCTAACAATCTTACCGAAGTTGAGACCGCATCCTTCCTCCAAGTGTCCGACATCATGTCTCTGCTTTAAATGCTGGCGTATCACAGATGTACTGCCGTAAAAACAAGGACCGATTTGCAAAATGAGCAAGGTATTCATTATTTTAACAAGGACAAGAGGAAATATCCTCACACTTTACATGTTATTACTGGCGATGTTTTAGCGAGTGACCCACTTCCGCCCGGAAAAACACGAGTGATGACGTCACGACTATTGTCCACAAATATAATTGTCGGCGACAAATTTTGGTGTCGACAATGTTGACTAATTGTTGCAGCCCTAATTCACAATCCTTGTGAGACAAGCACACATTCTGCATGTTTTTTCATTTCTCTCTACATTCTGACTGGTAAATAAAGGCTAATTACTCAGCTAATTATGGATTACGTCATTGCGTCTGTTCCGCCCGCAAATCATCTAAAAACCTCCAATGGTTAAAATACTGTAAATGGTGTAAGTAAACTGTATATGTCAATGTTTTTCAACCTTTTTTGATGCAAGGCAAATTTTTTTCATGAAAAAATACAGAGGCACACCACCAGCAGAAAACGTTAAAAAATGAAACTCCACCAGGTCGTCGTGCCTTATTTTGAGTTTGTTTGTGTTTTTCTGTGTGTAGTGCTTTACTTCTTGTCTTGCGCTGTTATTTTGGTGTCATGTCTTCCTTTGAGTGCTATTCCCCGCACCTGCTTTGTGTTAGCAAGCAAGACTATTTAAGTAGTTGCTATCCTTCTTTGTGTGGACATTGTTGATTGTCATGTCATGTACGGATGTACTTTGTGGACGCCGTAAGTTTTTGCTGTCGTCCAGCATTTTGTTTCTGTTTACTTTGTAGCCAGTTCACTTTTACTTTCGCTTTGCATAGCCATTGCCTTTTCCTCTCCCTTTCCCTTTTGTTAATTTTTGGTTTAAGCATTACATACCTTTTTACCTGCATGCTGCCTCCCGCTGTGGTCTGCATGTTGGGATCACAACAAACCATCCTCGTCTCACCCGACACATTCTGACTTTTACAAAGCAATTAACTACCTGCTGCCACCTACTGACATGGAGTATTACGTGGTTACCCTGCCGAGTTCTACACAGCAGACACTAAGCAACGGCACATTATTTGCAGATTATAATTATTGATTTGCAAAAAATATTTTTGGGACCAATTAGGCGAAGTTGCGTAATTTCCCACGACACACCAGACAATATCTTACGGCACAGTGGTTGAAAAACACTGGTATATGTAATGTAGTAACAGGCAATATTTAGGTATTTTGGTCATTTTAATCATATATCAGCGCATTAAATTCACAGACGCATTACAACGTTTGCTGATTCGTTAAACAATACATCATGAGAGACAATGACTACTTTTGGACAAATTATGATCCACAACCTTATATTCTTCAGCCTGATTATAAGGTGGATGACCTACAAGTTTTAGAAGCTGAGTGATAAGCAGATCTGGCAAGAAGCAGTATTGCGAACATAATAAAACAATCACTTACTGTACAGTGTCTGCTCTCACTGGGTTGACTACTGATAGAATGTTCATATATTCCCGTTAAATAAAAAAATATTCATAATATTCACACAGTTAAAAAAAAAGTTTAAAAAAAAGGTGGCCGCAAACAAGCGTCTTTTTGGGTCTTTCTCACCATCACCGGGTATAAGTTGAATGACAATATTGACAAATTTCTCGGTCCATGCCAACAACATTCTACTATTAAAGTGAGAGGCAAGATTTACAAAACCCAAAACCTGTGAAGTTGGCATGTTGTGTAAATTGTTAATAAAAACAGAATACAATGATTTGCAAAACCTTTTCAACTTATATTCAATTGAATAGACTGCAAAGACAAGATATTTAATGTTCGAACTGGTAAACTTTGGTATTTTTTGCAAATATTAGCTCATTTGGAATTTGATGCCTGCAACATGAAAAAAAGCTGGCACAAGTGGCAAATAAGACTGAGAAAGTTGAGGAATGCTCATCAAATACTTATTTAAGTGATAAATAAATGATAAATGGGTTATACTTGTATAGCGCTTTTCTACCTTCAAGGTACTCAAAGCGCTTTGACAGTATTTCCACATTCACCCATTCACACACACATTCACACACTGATGGCGGGAGCTGCCATGCAAGGCGCTAACCAGCACCCATCAGGAGCAAGGGTGAAGTGTCTTGCCCAAGGACACAACGGACGTGACTAGGATGGTAGAAGGTGGGGATTGAACCCCAGTAACCAGCAACCCTCCGATTGCTGGCACGGCCACTCTACCAACTTCACCACGCCGTCCCTCATGTGAACAGGCTAATTGGGAACAGGTGGGTGCCATGATTGGGTATAAAAGCAGCTTCCATGAAATGCTCAGTCATTCACAAACGAGGATGGGGCGAGGGTCACCGCTTTGTAAACAAATGTGTGAACAAATTGTCGAACAGTTTAAGAACAACATTTCTCCACGAGCTATTGCAAGGAATTTAGGGATTTCACCATCTACGGTTCGTAATATCATCAAAAGGTTCAGAGAATCTGGAGAAAACCAACATTGAATGCCCGTGACCTTCAATCTCTCAGGTGGTAATGCATCAAAAACCGACATCAGTGTGTAAAGGATATCGCCACATGGGCTCAGGAACACTTCAGAAAACCACTGTCCATAACTACAGTTCATCGCTGCATCTGTAAGTACAAGTTAAAACTCGACTATACAAAGCGAAAGCCATTTATCAACAACACTCAGAAACTCCGCCGGCTTCGCTGGGCCCGAGCTCATGCAAAGTGGAAAAGGGTTCTGTGGTCTGATGAGTCCACATTTCAAATTGTTTATGGAAACTGTGGACGTTGTGTCCTCCGATCCAAAGAGGAAACGAACCATCATGGAAGTTGAAAAGCCAGCATCTGTGATGGTATGGGGGTGTATTAGTGCCCAAGGCATGGGTAACTTACACATCTGTGAAGGCACCATTAATGTTGAAAGGTACATACAGGTTTTGGAGCAACATGTGTTGCTATTCAAGCAACGTCTTTTTCATGGACGCCCCTGCTTATTTCAGC
Source organism: Entelurus aequoreus (assembly GCF_033978785.1). Classification (NCBI taxonomy): domain Eukaryota; kingdom Metazoa; phylum Chordata; class Actinopteri; order Syngnathiformes; family Syngnathidae; genus Entelurus; species Entelurus aequoreus. Next base: position 43,706,335 of record NC_084745.1, read on the forward strand.
AAGACAATGCCAAGCCACATTATGCACGTTTTACAACAGTGTGGCTTTGTAGTAAAAGACTAGACTGGCCTGGAACATAAGTTGAAAAGGATTTGCAAATCATTGTATTCTGTTTTTATATACAATTTACACAATGTGCCAACTTTACTGGTTTTGTATAATCTAACATACTTGTACCAACTCAGAGGCGATGCAGCAGCTCAGTATGTCAGTAGCTGCAGATAAGCTTGTTGCCTATCTGTAATCAATGCGCCGCTAAAAGTTGTTTCTCTGCGTTAGCGCTTACAGTAACGATATTGCTAATATTTTCTTAATATTCGTGTCACAACATGTAAATGGATTATTTTTTTGGAGGGCTTTATGGGCGCATTCAACACAATGACGTATTGACTCTCATAAGCTTAATTTTTACCACCTCATACTTGCCGTACATTACAGATTGGAATGCAATACAAAAAGAAAGACATATGTGTTCTTGTCTTACATAAAGATTGTGAAAGATAGGCAAAATGATTCTTGAAATACCGCCTGAGTTTACGTGTTGTTACCTAAAAAATGTGTACATGTTTAGGTCCCGGAGTGTCCTGGTCCGTGCTGCTGTCGTTCTCTCCCACGCAGCCTCTCCATTGAACGTCTCTCTGAACTAAACCAGCTCCTGGAAGGTGATGGAGGAGGTGGAGTACATTCAGCAGTAAGAAGGATCTCTCTTTCATACCTGGAAAGCGAGGAAGGGGATTCCAGTAACGGTGTAGTAAAAATAAACAGAAGGAGCAGCCATCCGGCACGCGGTGAAAACGAGTGCGAGTTCTGTGACGCGTCCTGCTACAGCACCTCCTGCTACAGCACGTCCTGTTACAGCACATCCTGTTACAGCAATTCGGGCTACGAGGGTCGCGGACGCCTCTGCAGCCACACCCGCCTCTCCTCTGTGGACAGCAACCGGCTTTCCGGAAGCACTGTGTTTTCCTCACAGGACGAGGAGGAAGACGAAAGCACCTTTGACTCAGGACCGGATGCAAACCACTGTCCCGAGGGTCACCAAGTGGGAGGAGAAAGGAGTGAAAGTTGTCAAGAGGACAGGAGAGAGGAGAATGGAGAATCTGCTGGGGCCGAATCGCAGGACGCTACCAGCACAGGTAAGACACAATCCAGAGTGTCAGCCATGCTAGAATAAGAATTAGCAAACTTACAAACACATTTTTATAACTATGGAGACATTTGTGAACCTGAGATATGATTGACGGAAGTAATCATTTTAAGAATTAGGGTTGACTCTTGGGTGTCTGAGTATGTTTTATTCTGGTAAGAAGTCTACCATGTTACTCTGTATGGCCCTATGAGTAGGGATGATGTTCGATAAGAAATTATCGAGTTCGAGCCTATTATCGAATCCTCTTATCGAACCGATTCCTTATCGATTCTCTTATCGAGTCCAGATAGGTTGTTGTATATGGAAAAAAACACACAATATTTGGTTTAACAAAAGCTCACTTTTATTATATATAAAAAAAATTCAATCTAATAAATAAATAAATATTGACTGTTACCCACCTAAAAAAAAATAAAATAAAATAAATAAATATTGACTGTTGTTACCCAAAGTATATTAAGTGGGATTTTTTAGAAAAACAAATATATACAGTAACACAAAAACAACCTGTCTCTGTGATCACTATAGGTGTGTAAATAATTCTATAGTGTTAAATAAAATCAGTCCCTTGGGCACAAAACTGAAAATAATACAGATCTCCAAAAATTGCACTTCTGCTGCTATTTGACATAACTGTTTGTTATGATGCTTTGACATTTTTGCACTTTATTTCTTTATTGAAAGAAAATTCTATGAAGAGAAAAGTTGTTTGCAAATGTGGTTACAATGCTAAAAAATGAAAAGTTAAAGCTAAAAAAAGAAATACACTTTATTGAGTTAACATTATTTCTTTATAGGGGGAAAGATGTGATGTTATGAGCTAGGGAATATAACAACTACACTACCCAGCATGCAACGGGAGTGACGAGCATGCGCGGTAGCCCCAAAAAGTGTTGTTGCATGTCGTCACCCGGCAGCTAAGAATGAGGTTATGAGCACGCTGTGAAAGTAAACGTCAAGAACTCAGCCAACACGCCTCGTCTGCATTATTTATAATTAGACATACAACACATATACAGTGTGATTTTGTTTTGTTTACAAGGAAAGAAAAACAAAAGTTAAAAAAGGGAGATGTGTTGTATATATACAGTATGTATGTGCTGCGGTTGCTTTAAGAACGTTGCGACAGCTGCCGTAAAGGAGGTGCGTTGCTAGCCTGGTTGCTATGTTTCCGGTTGGTCGTAAAAGTGTCCGTCATGTGTTTGTACCCTGCTCAAATCTCTCACTAAAGTTATTCATTGGATTATACCTTTTGTTTTTAACTTTATTACACCTTGGAGCGCTTTTTCCGGTGCATTGTTTTTCCTGCTTTCGCTATCTGCACCTAATGACTGAGCTACGTCCTCATTTCTTGTGATGTCTCAAGGGGCATTTCTGGTCGAGACGAGATTTGTTCCCAGGGATTCGAATAAAGAACCAACTCTTTTTCTTTACTATAGTGGTCTCGATAACGGGTACCGGTTCTCAAAAAGGGATTCGAGTCCGAGGACTCGGTTCTTTTCTTATCGAACAACCGGGAAAACCGGTTTCGAATATCATCCCTACCTATGAGTTTTGCTTTAATGGCCCCCAAAAAAATAATCTACTGTTACACTTGGAATACTACAGAAATTGACATACATGTGACCGAAAGCACTGTTTGTCTCGGGAAATCATGTCTCCGGGACTGAACTAAACAATGTTGAAAGGACCACTCGTTAATGCTAGCCAGGACAACCCATACACAGGCCTTGAATGTTAACTTTTTAAGGTTAAGGCAAGTGTTACCTTAAAGAAGGGCTCATACCCAAGACTATAAAAATGGGACCCATTACCTCCCTGTTTGGCACTCAGCATCAAGGGTTGGAATTGGGGGTTAAATCACCAAAAATTATTCCCGGGCGCGGCCACTGCTGCTGCTCACTGCTCCCCTCACCTCCCAGGGGGTGATCAAGGGTGATGGGTCAAATGCAGAGAACAATTTCGCCACACCTAGTGTGTGTGTGACAATCATTGGTACTTTAACTTAACTTAAACATTTTAGGGCACCAAGGCAAACATTATTTTATTTCAAGGCAGGGGCTCCAAAGCATGCATGCATGCATATATATGTGTGTATATATACAGGACTGTCTCAGAAAATTATAATATTGTGATAAAGTTCTTTATTTTCTGTAATGCAATTAAAAAAACAAAAATGTCATACATTCTGGATTCATTACACATCAACTGAAATATTGCAAACCTTTTATTATTTTAATATTGCTGATTATGGCATACAGCTTAAGAAAACTCAAAACATTAGAATATTTCCTCAGACCAAGTAAAAAAAAAGATTTATAATAGCAAAACAAAATCAAACATTTGAAAATGTAAATTAATGTACTTGGTTGGGAATCCTTTTGCACGGATTACTGCCATCAATGCGGCGTGGCATGGAGGCAATCAGCCTGTGGCATTGCTGAGGTGTTATGGATGCCCAGGATGCTTCAATAGCGGCCTTTAGCTCATTTGCATTATTGGGTCTGGTGTCTTTCAGCTTCTTCTTCACAATACCCCACAAATTCTCTATGGGGTTCAGGTTAGGGGAGTTGGCAGGCCAATCGAGGGCAGTAATGCCATGGTCAGTACACCAGTTACTGGTGATTTTGGCACTGTGGGCAGGTGCCAGATCATGCTGGAAAATGAAATAATCATCTCCATAGAGCTTTTCAACAGATGGAAGCATGTGGTGCTCTAAAATCTCTAGAAGCGTTTGACTTGGGCTATGGAAAAGAAGCACTGGACAGTTGCTGAGTGGTCCAGAGTCCTGTTTTCAGACGAAAGCAAGTTTTGTATTTCATTTGGAAGTCAAGGTGCTAGAGTCTGGAGGAAGGCTGGAGAGGAGCAAAATCCAAGTTGCTTGAAATCCAGTGTGAAGTTCTCACAGTCAGCAATGGTTTGGGGAGCCATGTTAGCTGCTGGTGTTGGTCCACTGTGTTTCATCAAGTTCAGAGTCAATGCAGCTGAGTACCAAGAGATTTTAGAGCACTACATGCTCTGAGGAAATATTCTAATTTTTTGAGATATGATTTTTGAGTTTTCTTAAGCTGTATGCCAAAATCAGCAATATTAAAATAATAAAAGGCTTGCAATATTCCAGTTGATGTGTAATGAATCGAGAATGTATGACATTTTTGTTTTTTTTAATTGCATTACAGAAAATAAAGGACTTTATCACAATATTCTAATTTTCTTAGACAGTCCTGTGTATGTATATGTATACATATATACATACAGTTTTTTTGTTAATATAAACTTGTCAGCTTTTTGTCATTTAAATGATAAATGATAAATGGGTTATACTTGTATAGCGCTTTTCTACCTTCAAGGTACTCAAAGCGCTTTGACAGTATTTCCACATTCACCCATTCACACACACATTCACACACTGATGGCGGGAGCTGCCATGCAAGGCGCTAACCAGCAGCCATCAGGAGCAAGGGTGAAGTGTCTTGCCCAAGGACACAACGGACGTGACTAGGATGGTAGAAGGTGGGGATTGAACCCCAGTAACCAGCAACCCTCCGATTGCTGGCCCGGCCACTCAACCAACTTCGCCACGCCGTCCCCAAATTTCATGATGCCTTTATCTCTATTTTTACATTTTGATAGAGGGAGGTATTTTATTTTATTATTTATTTATTTATTTAAGTTATGTACATTTATATGTACATGTAGATGCTGTATCGGGACAGATCCATTAAGAGTTTGAGCAGGAATATGTCGTATAGGTATTAACTATACACAACATCACATTAACAAAATGCTCTGTCACATTGTTTTTTGAAGTAACACCTTTGTGACATGAAAAAAACACAAGTAATATATAAAAACCTTGTGTTTACTTTTTGATAGTAATATAAAACACAAAGCAGTTTGGCTAATGAAATTGAAGTCTAATAAACAAGCTTTGTTCTTTTCGTGGTTCAGTACAACAGTTTGGCCAAAAAAAATAAAGAGGAGTGACACCTCTCAAGTCGAATACACAATCTTCACAGCCTTTGTTCAGTTCGATGAGATGCTACTAGCATTTTAGCTAGTATTGATGTTATTTGAACACTGATACAGCTTGCAGTTAAATTAAGGAGTGAACATCCCAGTCAACAAAGTAAAGACTTTATAAACAAGTTGTGACAACGTTCACGACACATCACCTGCTGTAAAACTTCAAATAGTTTTCTCCTTTGCTGTATTTAGTGTGGGGACAAGTGTGTCTGTCTCCAATATTGTCCACACCTGTCTCCATCTAAACACAGCAGTGCGTTTTTAAACACACAGCGGGACGCGAGTTAAAATGACGTTAAACCAAGCACTTGGCTCTGTTTACTCCTAGGCGAAATCTCCGGAGCAAAGTCTGTGTCCTTAGTCCGCCATGATTATCAAGCCAAACGACGCTAGTGCGCATGCACCTGACTTCGTATTGCCTAAAATGCATTAATGAATGACTGTTTTTCGGTAATTAAAAAATAGACGGTATTACTAACCGTCTGGAATTTTATCGCAAACTATCAGTATACCGTTTACTGTTACATCCCTCATCCATTAACAAGTAAAAAGTCAAGGGCGGTCACGGCATGTTCTTGCCGCAGATGTTGGTGCATTTTTTTAGGGCTTACGGCAAATGACGAGGGCGGTCGCGGCTTTTGCCGCAGTTGCCGTGGTTAAATTCGAGCCCTGCGTACACCCACAACACATCTCACATGCTTGTGTTGTTGTTGTGGACGACACCACTGAGGCAAAATCAATGTACAGACAAAACAGCTGTAATTTGTCACACTTTGTTTCATTTTTCAAACCATTAGTTAAGTTACATTTTTTGTTTACATCTATTGAAGGATCAGAGCTTTAGGAGCCATTTTACATTTTTATTTTATAAGATATTTTTGTACTGATAAATGGTACTGATAGATTATTGGGATGTATGGTATCAGCACGTTCATTCTATAAAAAAGTGTGTACTATAAGTGGACGTGTTGCGTGTGACTTACTAAGACTGCGTGTGTAATTGTAAAGTAGTGCAGACCGCCTTATTTAAATGAGGATTGTATGTGTACTATACGGCAGTGGTCCTCAACCTTTTTGTATCTGCGGACCGGTCAACGCTTGAAAATTTGTCCCACGGACCGGGGGGGGGTTTATTATTAATTTTTTTTTCATAAAGAAATACAATCATGTGTGCTTACGGACTGTATCCCTGCAGACTGTATTGCTTTATATTGATATATATTGTGTTTTTTTGTTGATTTACTAAAAAAAAAAAAATTTAACATTTTTTTTTAATTTCTTGTGCGGCCCGGTACCAATCGGTCCGCGGCCCGGTACCGGTGGTTGGGGACCACTGCTATACGGGGCATCAGCACAGAGACATTCTCAATTACTGCACATTCATGTTATCATGCTCCTCCTACCTGTGGATTTTTGCTATGTTTTCAAACATGCAGGAGACATCTACCACATTTCTTTTTTCTTTGTTTTTTTTGTATGGGAGAAAGGCTGTACTTAGTCCACTCAATATGCAAAAATGCATACTTCAATAAGTTTTTTTCCATTTAAAAAATATTTTACTGTTTAATGTTTCAATGAGGATTCTCGTCGGTCTGCTGCGTGATCACTGATCCTGCAGCCGTGTGTGGAACTTTCAGTTTGCACAGCTACTAAAAAAAACGCAAAATAGTGCTGGCAAAACGGTGGTTAGTGTTGATAAATCACATTGTGCGTGCTAAATTATATTTACATTTTTTTCTTGTTTTGATGATCAGCATTTATTTTGCATATTAATAAAGACAGAAGCAAAATGGGTTGCACGCAGGCCTGGCCCTAACCAATCTGGCGCCCTAGGCAAGATTTTAGGTGGCGCCCCCCCACATTGGCAGTGAAGTGTATCTACTCACAAGAAACCGAATAGCTTTGTCTTTGACCTTTTTTTTTACTTAAAGAAAGCAAATTAACATATTATATGAGAATGTTATGTTATGATTATCTTTAACCGAATCACAGCAGTGCTCAAATTAAAAAACAGCATTCCCTCTCATGTGATATTGCTTACTTAACATTAATGATGTGCACTTTAACAACTAGGCTTACAACTATACCTAATATATAAAGGGATGGAAAAGTGACTATTACCTGCAGGGCAAACATTAGCTAACCAGAAGGCAATAACAATGTAAACAAAAAACACCTGCTTAAAAGATCTAATACAAATGTCCCTGAGGAATGTAAGGTGGGAGTACTGTAATTACCTAACGTTACATTATTATTTTCAATAACAATTAGCCCCCTCCACAATATTAACCCGACGTTAAAACAGAACTAGCTATTTATTGATTAGCAATTGCCGAATCATGTAACATTAGCTTAATGCTAAAAAGCCAGGTTACTATCACATTCTGTAACATACAAATAATTTCATGTAGGCTAACGTTACCTCCCTGCTACCTCTGTCTTTTTCTCGTTTATCCTCCTCTTCTTTTCTCTTTTTTCTTCCCTGGGCACCTGACAGTTTTGGCCGTTTTCACATCTTGTGTTGATTTTTTTGATGTGGTGACGTCCAAAAAGAGTCATGATACAGGAAGGGAGGGGGCGCACCGTGCGGGGGGGTGTAATGTTGTGACAAATAATATTTCTATTAAATAGGCTTTACTTTGCATTTTAATTAACGTGGGATTATTTTTTGTATTTAGAAATAATAGTACCAACTTTTTTTATTTTTTTTATTTTTTTCTCCAACATTTGTGGCACTGGCGTGGCGCCCCCTGATGGACGGCGCCCTTAGCATTTGCCTATACGGCCTATGCCACGGGCCGGCCCTGGTTTAACGCCTGCTCACTGAAGAGACTCAATCCACGTTTAGTAGATCAGCTTTTCGTGTGCTATCAAGTTTGCACATGTTTTATAACACGCAAACTTTTAGTAAATCAGCACCTGTGTCCAACTCCAACCTGGAGAAGAGGATTGCACTTTGTCAGGCCTCTACCTTCACACCTGTTCAACTTGGGTGTTCTACCTGAAGACCAAGTTAACCACAATAAAATGGCAATCTCTCAGGAGGGAAACTAAAAAAATAATGCAATAATAATAATAATAATATCATATTTTATATATAGTATTATATTATATATATAATATATTATATATATTATATTATTTATTATTATTATGGTCTATTGTGAGCGAACTGTGGTGCTGAATTTCCCCCAGGGATCAATAAAGTACTTTATATTCTATTCTATTCTATTCTAATACAAAAACAATCTTCTCAAACTAGTTTATCATCAGGTCAGCTGAACCATGCCTCAAAGTCTCTGCATTCTCCACTCATTTACGCTGAGAAACTTAAGTAATGTTTTTTTTTTCCAAGTTGTGTTTTCCTGTACCAACTAACAGGGAGTCAACAGTTCCTCTTGTTCTTTTAAATGTGATTTATTTCATTGTGTTCTGTGACCAGTAAGCATGTAGACACTCGCAGTTTGAGGAAGTTCACATTATCTGGTGTGCTGTGGGAGATTATGTGATTTCACCGATTTGGGGTAAAAATATTTTTTGCAAACAAGTAATTATAGTCTGCAAATAATGTGCCGTTGTTGAGTGTTGGTGCTGTCTAGAGCTTGGCAGCGTAACTGTATTATACTTTTCCATATCAGTAGGTGGCAGCCGGTATCTAATTGCTTTGTAGATGTCGGGAACACGTTGTGTGAGACGACGAGGGTTTGTCGTCGTATCTAATGCTTAAACCAAAAATAAACAAAAGGTGAGTGCCCCTAAGAAAAGGCATTGAAGCTTAGGGGAGGCTATGCACAACAAAACTAAAACCTAACTGGCTACAAAGTAAACAAAAACAGAATGCTGGACGACAGCAAAGACTTACTGTGGAGCAAAGATGGCGTCCACAATGTACATCCGAACATGACATGACAATCAACAATGTCCCCACAAAGAAGGATAGCAACAACTTAAATAATCTTGATTGCTAAAACAAAGCAGATGCGGGGAATAGCGCTCAAAGGAAGACATGAAACTGCTACAGGAAAACACCAACAAAACAGGAAAAGCCACCAAAATAGGAGTGCAAGACAAGAACTAAAACAATACACACAGGAAAACAGCAAAAAACTCTAAATAAGTCACAGTGTGATGTGACAGTACACCTACTTTGAGACAAGAGCTATAGTGATGCATGGTTGGTTATGGTTTAAAGGCCTACTAAAACCCACTACTACCGATCACGCAGTCTGATAGTTTACATTTTAATGATGAAATCTTAACATTGCAACACATGCCAATACGGCCGGGTTAACTTATAAAGTGCAATTTTAAATTTCCCGCAAAACTTCCGGTTGAAAACGTCTATGTATGATGACGTTTGCGCATGACGTCAATGGTTGAAACGGAAGTATTCGGACACATTGTATCTCAATACAAACAGGTCTGTTTTCATCGCAAAATTCCACAGTATTCTGGACATCTGTGTTGGTGAATCTTTTGCAATTTGTTTAATGAACAATGGAGACTACAAAGAAGAAAGCTGTAGGTGGGATTGGTGTATTAGCGGCTGGCTGCAACAACACAACCAGGAGGACTTTGAGCTGGATAGCAGACGCGCTAGCCGCCGACCGCATCGATGATCGGGTGAAGTCCTTCGTCGCGCCGTCGATCGCTGGAACGCAGGTGAGTACGGGTGTTGATGAACAGATGAGGGCTGGCGTAGGTGGAGCGCTAATGTTTTTATCATAGGTCCCGTAGCTAAGTTAGCTTCAATGGCGTCGTTAGCAACAGCATTGCTGGGCTTCGACAGGCGGCACAGCATTAACCGTGTAGTTACAGGTCCAGTGTTTGGTTTGGTGTCTCCTGATAGTAGTATTGTTGATCTTCTGTCTATCCTTCCAGTCAGGGGCTTATTTCTTTTGTTTCTATCTGCATTTAAGCACGATGCTATCACGTTAGCTCCGTAGCTAAAGTGCTTCGTCGATGTATTGTCGTGGAGATAAAAGTCACTGTGAATGTCCATTTTGCGTTCTCGACTCTCATTTTCAAGAGGATATAGTATCTGAGGTGGTTTAAAATACAAATCCGTGATCCACAATAGAAAAAGGAGCAAGTGTGGAATCCAATGAGCCCTTTTAACTAAGTTACGGTCAGAGCGAAAAAAGATACGTCCTGCACTGCACTCTAGTCCTTCACTCTCACGATCCTCATCCACGAATCTTTCGTCCTCGCTCAAATTAATGGGGTAATCGTCGCTTTCTCGGTCCGAATCGCTCTCGCTACTGGTGTAAACAATGGGGAAATGTGAGGAGCCCTTCAACCTGCGACGTCACGCTACTTCCGGTGCAGGCAAGGCTTTTTTTTATCAGCGACCAAAAGTTGCGAACTTTATCGTCGATGTTCTCTACTAAATCCTTTCAGCAAAAATATGGCAATATCGCAAAATGATCAAGTATGACACATAGAATGGATCTGCTATCCCCGTTTAAATTAAAAAAATTAATTTCAGTAGGCCTTTAAAGTCATATCCAACAATTGCGACAATGACTTTTTACTGCTGCTGAGTTTCATTTTTAATGATTTCTGCTGGTGGTGTGCCTCCGGATTTTTTCAATAAAAAAAATGCACCCTTGGCTCAATAAAGAATGAAAAACACTGTTAGCGGACTGAAAGCAACGCATGTAGACAATTACAGTTCACATTGACGCAAATAATGGTAGCCTACATATTCGTTTTCATCACCGTTTAAACAGGAATTGCCACTGATAACTCTTTGACAGAACACCTGAAGGAGGAAATACACACAACTTTAACTTAGTTGTGTCGATACCACGATCAATGGCTCGCCCCGCATATGGCATCATATAGTGTCAAAAATAAAATGTCGCGATGTAGAACAAGTTAAATCCACACCTTTTAGTTTTGGCGCTGCCGGTGAGACATTCAACTTGAACTTCCTCTTCTCAGAAAGAAACGCATCCGATTGGCTCACCTTCGTCGCTCACCCCCTTCCTCTGTCATATTTAACGCTATTAAAGAACTGTGATTGGATATATTCTGTATTATCGCACCAATCTACATGATGTCATTAAATATGATTGGATTTTGTTTCTGGCAACTTTTAGTCTCGTTTTTAATTCTTCAACACTGGTTTACCGTGGGGGGAGGGTTGTGTGTGTGTGTGTGTGTGTGTGTGTGTGTGTGTGTGTGTGTGTGTGTGTGTGTGTGTGTGTGTGTGTGTGTGTGTGTGTGTGTGTGTGTGTGTGTGTGTGTGTGTGTGTGTGTGTGTGTGTGGACTCGCGGACCCTCACAGCAGAGGGACAAAAGAGGGAAGATGATATCATATAAGTGTTGTAGCGTGTCCCTTTTTCAACGGATTTTCTACCCCACTGTGGATAATTTTGTCAACTTGTCATACAATTTGTGGGTATATTAAAATATAATTTCTATACTTCAAACATTTTGCTTTTAGGGGGCAAGACAGAGCCCCCCCTATTGTCCCTGCGTAGAGCCGGCCCCACTAGCATAGGCGCCGATCCCGTGGGTGCTTTGGGGCCTGAGCACCCACGGACAATGCCGAATTTCTCACCACAAAGCAAAAACCGCGCATGCTCAGAAAAGTAGTGTCAGATTTACCGCCCGTCCGAGCACCCACTGGCATAAATGTAGATCGGCGCCTATGCCCACTAGTCTGTGAGTTTATCAAAGTGCAGTTATCAATTTTAAGTAGTTTGCTGCTTATTCCCGTCTCCTCGACGCTCTTCCCCAACTTTTCTGTTAGGACCCTGCCAAAGGCTTTCTCCTGGTCAAGAAAGCAGATGGGATGGTCAATTGGATGTTTCCAGCACTTCTGTTAAGAAGCCGCCTCAAGGCTGCAATCTGGTCTACCGTCTTCTGGTCAGAAGCCACATTGGCTCAGAGAGGAACTTTTCCACCTGGGCTCTCGGTCTCCTTTCCATGTATCTGTTTGCAGTTTTCCCCGGCCGTGCTTGCATTCTAATGGATCACCCTTGTTCTTGAAGATTGTGCAAATCATTTATTTTTCTTTTGGTACTAGCCCGGTCCTCCAGGTGTAGTTATTTCAACGGGGGAAACTGTGGTCAGCTGCAAGGCATAATCCTCTAAACGTGTGTTAGGTCTGCCTCGGGGTCTTTTACCAGCTGAGCATGCCTGGAACACCTCACCAAGAGGTGTCCAGGAGGCATTGGGACTCGATGCCAAAGGCACCTTAAAGGCCTACTGAAATGAGATGTTCTTATTTAAACGGGGATAGCAGATCCATTCTATGTGTCATACTTGATCATTTCGCGATATTGCCATATTTTTGCTGAAAGGATTTAGTAGAGAACATCGACGATAAAGTTCGCAACTTTTGGTCGCTGATAAAAAAGCCTTGCCTGTACCGGAAGTAGCGTGACGCCACAGGTTGTGGAGCGCCTCACATCTGCACATTGTTTACAATCATGGCCACCAGCAGCAAGAGTGATACAGACCGAGAAAGCGACGATTTCCCCATTAATTTGAGCGAGGATGAAAGATTCGTGGATGAGGAAAGTGAGAGTGAAGGACTAGAGGGCAGTGGAAGCGATTCAGATACGGAAGATGCTGTGAGAGGCGAGTGGGACCTGATATTCAGCTGGGAATGACTAAAACAGTAAATAAACACAAGACATATATATACTCTATTAGCCACAACACAACCAGGCTTATATTTAATATGCCACAAATTAATCCCGCATAACAAACACCTCCCCCCTCCGTCCATTTAACCCGCCAATACAAATCAAACACCCGTACAACACACTCAATCCCACAGCCCAAAGTACCGTTCACCTCCGCAAAGTTCATACAGCACATATATTTCCCCAAAGTTACGTACGTGACATGCACATAGTGGCACGCATGTACGGGCAAGCGATCAAATGTTTGGAAGCAGCTGCTACGTACTCACGGTACCGCGTATCCAACTCAAAGTCCTCCTGGTAAGAGTCTCTGTTGTCCCATCTCCACAGGCATGCGTATCCAACTCAAAGTCCTCCCGGTAAGAGTCTCTGTTGTCCCAGGCCAATGGTAAAGCTTGACTGTCATCGTTCGGGAATGTAAACAATGAAACACCGGCTACGTGTTTGTGTTGCTGCAGCCGGCCGCTAATACACCGCTTCCCACCTACAGCTTTCTTCTTTGCTATCTCCATTGTTCGTGGCGAAGTTGGTAGAGTGGCCGTGTCAGCAATCGGAGGGTTGCTGGTTACTGGGGTTCAATCCCCACCTTCTACCATCCTAGTCACGTCCGTTGTGTCCTTGGGCAAGACACTTCACCCTTGCTCCTGATGGCTGCTGGTTAGCGCCTTGCATGGCAGCTCCCGCCATCAGTGTGGGAATGTGTGTGTGAATGGGTGAATGTGGAAATACTGTCAAAGCGCTTTGAGTACCTTGAAGGTAGAAAAGCGCTATACAAGTATAACCCATTTATCATTTATTTATTATCATTTAAAAAATTGCAAAAGATTCACCAACACAGATGTCCAGAATAGTGTGGAATTTTGCGATAAAAACAGACGACTTAATAGCTGGCCACAATGGTGTCCCAAAATGTCCGCTACAATCCGTGACATCACGCGCAAACGTCATCATACCGAGACGTTTTCAGCAGGATATTTTGCGGGAAATTTAAAATTGCACTTTACTAATCTAAGCCGGCCGTATTGGCATGTGTTGCAATGTTAAGATTTCATCATTGATATATAAACTATCAGACTGCGTGGTCGGTAATAGTGGGTTTCAGTAGGCCTTTAACTGGCTATTGTTTGATTGAAACGTGTCTAACATGTGTAATGAGCCTTTCCTATAACTTAAAATGCAAATTTGAAATGTATAATTAAAAAACTCTGATATGAATTCATCAAACACAGTTAAATATTAGTAAAATACATAATAATAATTTACCTTAAAGCCCAGTGAAGTCTCTACTGACAGTTGGTCGAATTAATTTAATATTTAGAATTCATTAAAAAAAAAAAAATTCATCTGTCGTCATGTCTTTCAGAATGATTGTGAACGATAGGAACAATTCCAAAAAAGTGCAGTTCCCCTTTAAAAGCACAAGGGTTCAACAAATCCAATAAAATGTGCTTAGTTGTACACAAACATGTGCATAGTTTGGTAAACAAACATTGTTGTTTCACTTGATTTATTACCTCACAGTAAGAAAACTGTGTCTGAACCCATTCTCAAATTACTGTATTACTATATTATGAAAACAAACACCACCAAAGAAAGGCTCTAATACTGTTTGCTGTCTTCTCTGTCGTCCACAAGTTACGGACAGTCTCTCTGTGTGTTTTATGTTTGAAAAATGTTTGATCGATCATAAATGATTTTCCAACATATTTTTTTCACTCAGAACATTGGGCAACTGTCAAGCACGATCTATAGTGATGATTTTTGTTTGTAAACAAGCGATAATGAGAGCTTATCATCATCCCACGTCGAATCTCTGTCAATGTAAACAAGGAAATGACTGGTTACCCAGAAGGCTGAGCGCTGTAGACTCGAACAGTAAGATGGTCTGAGTTATGAGTAAATACGAGAGTGCTTAGAATAGAATATAATAGAATGCCTTTTATTGTCACTATACACAGGTACAATGAGATTAAAAGCAACTCCAGTATCAGTGCGACAGTCTACAAATATGCAAAAGTTTCTGTCATATCTATAACGGATTGACATATTGTTACACGTTGATGTTCTGAGATTGGGGTGTTGCGATACAATTTTTTCACTTCCGATATTGGAGATTTGAGTATTGGCCGATGTCGATATTGATGCCATACCAGCACGAATAATACATACTTGTATTACTTTGTAGTGTGGAATGTTAAAAAAAGGTGTGATCAAGTAAAATTAGTCAAACAAAACAATAATAGGTATAAGAAAATATTAACCTATTTATTATAACAGTCTGAAATGGACTTATGCTGACTTTAAATTGAAGTGAAGTGATGATGTAGTAAATTGAATGATGTGGACACATTTCTTACTGGATACATTCCAGCATGGCTGGATACTTGCTTTCTGTAAATTCCCCTCTAAATAATATGCAACTATGATTATTTGATACTTGTTTATATTGACAAATGTGCTGAATTAAACTGCAATATGGTTCATTTAAGGACACAGCAGTACGTACTGTATGTCTAGCTTGTGTGCTGTTGTGTGCTTTGCTGTTGTGTATCTGCTAGCTCCTCATAGCCTATAGCCTACCATGTTTACTTTTGTAAATGACTTGACTAGAATACAAGAAACGACGTGCTGCAGGACTGCTTGTATCGGAGCGCTTATATCGAAGATTTTAGACACTTGTTCTTTTGCTGATATCGTACTGATACCAATATCTGATCAAGACAACCCTACATAAAACACACGAGTGGAAACTGGGTCACATTTGATTGGTGAGACAGTTGACATGTGCATTTGATTGGAGAAACCAATCAAATGCGTAGGTTGTGCATAATTTCTGGGGATTAGTGCGATCCCAACATTGTGTATTCCTGGTGGATAATATATGTAATGCTACAAGAGTTTAATGTTTTCCTTGTTGGACAGCATTCATTTTCACATTTCATTTGTATGCATGCAGTGTTCCCATGCTCTTTCCCCTCTAAATTGACACAGATTCACCGAGAAAGGTAATTTTTTATTAAAGAGACTGGCCGTCAGACTGGGACCGTTCGAACCTGAGTCGTAATCTGTCCAGCGCCCTCAGGGTGTAACGTATTCCGTACTGTTTCCTGTAGGCTCAGGCTTCTCACCTCCCGTTGGCCTTCCTCCAGTACTTCTTCCCAGCCTTGACTTAAACCATTTTCCTGCTGCCACTGACCAAGCCTTACCTCCAAGTAAGCATAAACACATCTTACTCTGGAGCCACATGCCAACAGCTTGGTTTGCACGTGTGTTTGCATGTTTGTTTTCAAACATCTGTGCTGTGTCCTTTTGTGTTTGCTCCTCCCATGCATTTCCATTACAGTTTAGATATAGAGCTTCCTCCTGCTCTGTAATGGATGCTTGCATCTGAAATGAAGGGCCAGAGGGTCCAAAGCCAACAACGATGTTACAGCAGAGTTGACACAAAGCATGCATGCCTTAAAAAGAACATAAAGTCAAAGCACTTTGGTAGTTTATATACCAGGAAACCACTAATTTCCATTTATTTTTAAACTGAAATATTAGAATTACAGTACAAAAATGTTCCATGCCAATACAAAACGCCCTGCTTATCAAAACCAATACCGATTTACTTATTTACAAACCCCAAAACCAGTGAAGTTGGCACGTTGTGTAAATCGTAAATAAAAACAGAATACAATGATTTGTAAATCCTTTTCAATCTATATTCAATTGAATAGACTGCAAAGACAACATAGTTAATGTTCGAACTGGAAAACTTAGCTCATTTGGAATTTGATGCCTGCAACATGTTTCAAAAATCTGCACAAGTGGCAAAAATGAGTGAGAAAGTTGAGGAATGCTCATCAAACACTTATTTGGAACATCCCACAGGTGAACAGACTCATTGGGAACAGGTGGGTGCCATGATTGGGTATAAAAGCAGCTTCCAAGAAATGCTCAGTCATTCACAAACAAGGATGGGGCGAGAGTCACCACTTTGTGAACAAATGCGTGAGCAAATTGTCGAGCAGTTTAAGAACAACATTTCTCAATGAGCTATTGCAAGGAATTCAGGGATTTCACCATCTACCGTCCGTAATATCATCGAAAGTTTCAGAGAATCTGGAGAAATCACTGCACGTAAGCGGCAAGGCCGAAAACCTACATTGAATGCCCGTGACCTTCGATCCCTCAGGCGGTACTGCATCGAAAAGCGACATCAGTGTGTAAAGGATATCACCACATGGGCTCAGGAACACCACTGTCAGTAACTACAGTTTGTCGCTACATCTGTAAGTGCAAGTTAAAACTCTACTATGCAAAGCGAAAGCTATTTATCAACAACACCCAGAAACGCTGCCGGCTTCGCTGGGCACGAGCTCATCTAAGATGGACTGATGCAAAGTGGAAAAGTGTTCTGTGGTCTGACGAGTCCACATTTAAAATTGTTTTTGGAAACTGTGGACGTCGTGTCCTCCGGACCCAAGAGTAAAATAACCATCCGGACTGTTATATGCGCAAAGTTCAAAAGCCAGCATCTGTGATGGTATAAAGATACATGCAGGTTTTGGAGTAACATATGTTGCCATCCAAGCAACGTCTTTTTCATGGACGCCCCTGCTTATTTCAGCAAGACAATGTCAAGCCACATTCTGCACGTGTTACAACAAACAGCGTGGTTTCGTAGTAAAAGAGTGCGGGTACTAGACTGGCCTGCCTGTAGTCCAGACCTGTCTCCCATTGAAAATGTGTGGCGCATTATGAAGTGTAAAATACGGCACGGAGACCCCGGACTGATGAACAACTTAAGCTGTACATCAAGCAAGAATGGGAAACAAATCCACCTGAAAAGCTTCAAAAATTGGTCTTTTCAGTTCGCAAACGTTTACTGAGTGTTGTTAAAAGGAAAGGCCATGTAACACAGTGGTAAAAAATGCCCCTGTGCCAACTTTTTTGCAATGTGTTGCTGCCATTAAATTTTAAGTTAATGATTATTTGCAAAAACAAATACGTTTATCAGTTCGAACATTAAATATCTTGTCTTTGCAGTCTATTCAATTGAATATAAGTTGAAAAGGATTTGCAAATCATTGTATTCTGTTTTTATTTACGAATTACACAACGTGCCAACTTTAATGGTTTTGGGTTTTGTAGATCCAAACAATGGTTGCACGATATAGACGATATATGATATAAATATGGCCGACAATAGAGGTTTTAATACTATCGTCATATCGTGATAATTATGTTGCCACATTCCAGCTGTGTCCGGCAAATTTGACAGTGACAATAGAACGCCCACTTTCTCCCCGCAATGTAGCGTCCTCACTAGCAAGGTGGCGGCTAACGTCCCTCCCTAGTGCAACTTTTAAATCAGTAATCCTCGCCTCCATGGCAGAAAAAAAGCTGTGTTTCTTACAAGTAGCAACATCACTGGAGGACTAGAGGACAAGGAATAGCTAAATATGCAACACTACACACTGTAAAAGGATACAAAAAGCACAACTAGCTGCTAAGCTAGAGCTCTTGAATATAAACAGGAGTGGACAGATCAATACAAATATCAACAGTCACAATAACAAGCATACTATCCATACATGGTCAATACTACAGTGATTGTATTAAAAACGGCAAAAATGATTTTGTGATAATAAAAAACAAACATATAGGACTGCAATAGAAGAAACTGGATGAGATGGAGATACAACGCTCACAGTTCTTGGCATTTCAATGACAAGTGTAAAAAAAGGGGGATAGAGACGATCCGGCGTCTTCCTGTGCTTTTGAACGCCAGTAAATGGAAAGCGGCTGCAGGGGTGTCTCTCGTTACGCCGCCATGCACAGGAAAGATTATCTATGCCAAGGGGTGTCCAAACTATTTGACTAGGGGGCCGCATCGGGCTAAAAAAATGTTATATATGAGTGTGTGTGTGTGTGTGTGTGTGTGTGTGTGTGTGTGTGTACATATTAATATATTGGATGTATAATTAATATAATTGGATATTAATAGTATGTGAAAGTACCTATTAGTGTTGTCCTGATACCAATGTATTTTGGTACTTTTCTAAATAAAGGGGACCACAAGAAATGGCATTATTGGCTTTATTTTAACAAAAAATCTTAGGGTACATTAAACATATGTTTCTTATTGCAAGTTTGTCCTTAAATAAAATATTGAACATACTAGACAACTTGTCTTTTAGTAGTAAGTAAGCAAACAAAGGCTCCTGATTTAGTCTGCTCACGTATGCAGTAACCTATTGTGTCATTTATCATTGTATTATTTTGTCAACATTATGTAGGACAAGCTGTAAAAATGTATTATTCATCTACTTGTTCATCTACTGTTAATATCTGCTTATATTCTCTTTTAACATGTTCTATCTACACTTCTGTTAAAATGTAATAAGCATGTATTCTTCTGTTGTTTGATACTGTACATTTGTTTTGGATGATACCACGAATTTAGGTATCAATTCGTGGTGGACCGGTACTCTTTAGTGGCGGTATATTACAGAATATGATTAAATAGTATTGCGGTACTATACCAATAGCGGTATACCGTACAACTCTAGTTCCTACCATGTTTACCTGTGACGACCTTCTTAAAGTGTTGTAATCAATCAGATATCAAGCAGCTAAAATGCGCCAAACATAGATAAATGTGGAGAGAGTGTTGTACATTTTCCTATCATGCACTCTAATGGATTTACATGGGTGTAATTTACAATTTTTTAATGATGTTTAGACGTTTTTCATAATATCCACAATGTTCGGTAAGCAGGTTATGTTAGACCATGTGTGTTGACCTGATAGTTGCATTTTTTTTTTAATTATTGCACTGTGATTAGGGAAGGTTGTTTGTAATAATAGTGCAGCATTTACTTATATGACACAATCCAAAGTATTTTCAAAGGTCATTGATCTGATTTACTCACACTATCCACTAGATGGCAGCAATTATGTTGCATTCAAATACAACTATGTATATAAGATTAATTTGAAAGCACTCGGTGCGTTTTGTTGAACTCATGACGTCTCGCGGGTCAAATTAAACACTCTGGCGGGCCGCACTTGGCCCACGGGCTGTAGTTTGGACACCCCTGATCCATGCTATTATGCTCTATACTAAATCTAAAATCACTTCATATTTTACCCAACAATAAATACAGAACAGAGTTGCTGAGACAGAGAAGCACAGATAAAAGGAACAAATATCGAATGAGTATCTAAATACTGCAAAGTGGACATCACCATGAAAATATGTGACTTAAGGAAACAGGAGAAATTGAACATACTTGAAGAGCCAACTGAAAAATCTACATTAAGTTCAATGGAGGGCCGGAGGAAAACAAAATAATTGGTATTTTAGTGGTCTAAGAGGGTTAGTAAGTAGCGAGACAAACATTAAAGGTTGTTGGTTTATGGCAGACCTGGGCATTCTGCGGCCCGCGGGCCGCATCCGGCCCTTTGTGCGTCCCTGTCCGGCCCGCGTGAGGCCAATTATAAATTACAAAATAAATTTAAAAAAGTATCTATGTCGAGTGTGCAATACAACGGTGCTGCTTTTGTTTTGAAAATCGTTATTTGTATTACTTCCGTGTGGACGTATGCGTGATTGTGAGTGAATGTGAACAACTGCAATTACAAAATAAAGTTGAAAAAACATCTATGTCCTGCGCGCAATACAACTGTGCTGCTTTTATTTTGAAAAGTATTATTTATGGGCGTGTGTTCGTGTGTAACCTGCGAGTGAAGGTGCACATGCAGCGACAAGTGATGCACGGTTTACACCCGAGACGCCAAAAAGAGAAAAGTTGATGAGGAATGCCGTGTTTTCAACAACACATGAACTGCAAAGCAACGTCCCCTCACCTAAGGTGCGTGCCTGCGCAATTGTGCACTGTTCAAGCGTCTGCTGCGCGCAGCAAGTATATGCCGCGCACCAAATCAAATCCCATCTGAATTATAAACAAAATAAACATATTTATTCTATGTAATTTTGCAATGCAACTTTGAGTGACAGTGACAACAAGCGGCCCTAACGGTGTTCGTCAACACCGTTCAATTCAACACCCTTCAATTATTGTAACGTCTATCGAGATGCTTTGAGGACAGGAATTATATCGATCACTTTATTGAACAAAACTGTTTATATTCGGACATAACCACACCAAAAACATGAGTTTTCACACTTCTATCTCGAAAAACTAGTCATTTTCTGCCGTACAAACCAGGCCAAAACCAACTTGTCATCTGTCACCAACACGCATAGCACTAAACCACTGGTGCGTTTAAGGCCACACAAAAAGTCGGACAACTCAAACACCACACAAAGTTACACTATGACTCCTCAGTCATACGTGTGCTTATTTTACTGTCATTTATTATTAATGTTAATTTATATATATATTAGTAATGGAATGCTGTTACACACACTATGTTGAAGTATTACTATTATTATTATTATTATTATTATTATTATTATTTATCTTACGGTATATATCAAAAATAATATTGAGCAAAATTTAATTGAAATATTGTCGATGTGGCCCTCCAGCAGTGCTCGGGTAGCTCATGCGGCCCCCGGTAAAAATTAATTGCCCACCCCTGGTTTATGGAGATGATTGAATCTAGCTTCTTAATGGTTTAAACACATTCTGAACCCACGCTGTGCAAAAATAGAGACTTTGCATATAACATAAGTACAATGTTTAAAGTCTTTATAAATATCATTTTGCCAAGTACAACACAATTGTTAAATCAAATTATTGCTTTAATCGCATTCTTACCGCAAATTGCACAAAAAGTGACATCATCATTATAATTTCACACCAGTAATCATATATTTATTCTTAATATCATCATCATCATCAAACGTTATTCCAGACACAAACATGGCTCATAATAAAACGATACAGATGTCAACAAAACACTACCAGGATACAAAAATCTTCATCTAATGCCGTACAAGCAAAGGTGCCAGTGTTTCCAAAAACTGGAACTGGTATTTACTTTACTTGTTTTTATTTTATTTTATTTTATTTTATTTTATTTTTTATTTATTTACTTTTTATATGTTATTTTAAATTCAGCAATAGCTATTTATTTTTATTTTGTTGCTCATTTTTATTTGTATCTTTTTTTTAATACATCTTATTTGTAGTTCTTTCTTTCCTGTACTTTTTTGCTCGTTTTTTGCCTTTTTTTTTTTTTTAACACTTTGTTCCCTTTATCACTACTAAAAGGGGATAATATGCAAAACCAACTTTTAACTATGGGTACCTGTTTTTGTTTATTTGGAATCTACATGAGTCCCGAAATTTTGAAATCAAACCATTGAGGCATGGTGGAGATATTTATAAAACAATCTTGCTTTCCTTCATACTTCCTTTTTTGCCCTATTTGTGACGTTTTTCCCACTGCTGACTTCAGCGGATATCACCATATATGGCAAAGTTTTACCCAAAGAGATTTGCGCAATTCCGCCATTGTAGTCCGACACTGTAGTCAATAAGTTCCTTCTTCTTCTCTACCATCTTGTTGTGCGGCAGACTGGCTTGTACGTGCACATGCATCATCTGCTGTTGCAATTTCTGATACAAATGAGCATTTATAGTTTGAACTTATATCTGACAGTAGACTCAATATGAAAGGGCTAAAAACAACCACATGGCTGAGCGGGGAAAAGACACAGTCAAAGTGGAGGCACATAAATAAGACCGCATTCTGAAGAGACTGTTAGAAAGAGGGTCTTGAAGGTTTGAAGATGGTCTGTAAAACATAATCTATGCAAAATATTGCCCAAAAAAAATCACCATTAAATGTTATGTAGACCACAGAGAAGTATTTTAAATGTAGAAAAAAAATCATAAGACGACCCTTTCAAGCTACCGTTATTAGGCAATTGTGCATTTTTGTCAAAATGCTTACCCTCCTATAAATGTTTTTATTTATTTTTTGTTAATATTTTCACTTACAGAAAGCAATGGATGTTGAGTGGGTCTGACATAATATTGTGAAAGTCCAACACATCAGCGAAAGTCCAGTCCATAGTGGGGCCAGCAGGAACCATCCCGAGCGGAGACGGGTCAGCAGCGTAGAGATGTCCCCATCCGATTGACATGCTAGCGGTCCACCCCGGGTTGGGAGCAGAGTAGAAAAGAAAAGAAAAGAAAAGAAACGGCAGATCAACTGGTCTAAAAAGAGAGTCTATTTAAAGGCTAGAGTATACAAATGAGTTTTAAGATGAGACTTAAATGCTTCTACTGAGGTAGCATCTCTAACTTTTACCGGGAGGGCATTCCATAGTATTGGAGCTCGAATAGAAAACGCTCTATAGCCCGCAGACTTTTTTTGGGCTCTGGGAATCACTAATAAGCCGGAGTTCTTTGAACGCAGATTTCTTGTCGGGACATATGGTACAATACAATCGGCAAGATAGGCAGGAGCTTGACCGTGTAGTATTTTATACGTAAGTAGTAAAACCTTAAAGTCGCATCTTAGGTGCACAGGAAGCCAGTGCAAGTGAGCCAGTATAGGCGTAATATGATCAAACTTTCTTGTTTTTGTCAAAAGTCTAGCAGCCGCATTTTGTACCATCTGTAATCTTTTAATGCTAGACATAGGGAGGCCCGAAAATAAAACATTACAGTAATCGAGACGAGATGTAACGAACGCATGGATAATGATCTCAGCGTCGCTTGTGGACAAAATGGAACGAATTTTAGCGATATTACGGAGATGAAAGAAGGCCGTTTTAGTAACACTCTTAATGTGTGACTCAAACGAGAGAGTTGGGTCGAAGATAATACACAGATTCTTTACCGAGTCGCCTTGTGTAATTGTTTGGTTGTCAAATGTTAAGGTGGTATTATTAAATAGATGTCGGTGTTGAGCAGGACCGATAATCAGCATTTCCGTTTTCTTAGCGTTGAGTTGCAAAAAGTTAGCGGACATCCATTGTTTAATTTCATTAAGACACGCCTCCAGCTGACTACAATCCGGCGTGTTGGTCAGCTTTAGGGGCATGTAGAGTTGGGTGTCATCAGCATAACAGTGAAAGCTAACACCGTATTTGCGTATGATGTCACCTAGCGGCAGCATGTAAATACTAAAGAGTGCAGGGCCAAGAACCGAACCCTGGGGAACTCCGCACGTTACCTTAACATAGTCCGAGGTCACATTGTTATGGGAGACACACTGCATCCTGTCAGTAAGATAAGAGTTAAACCAAGACAAGGCTAAGTCTGACATCCCAATACGCGTTTTGATACGCTCTAATAAAATATTATGATCAACAGTATCGAAAGCGGCGCTAAGATCAAGAAGCAGCAACGTAGATGACGCATCAGAATCCATCGTTAGCAATAGATCATTAGTCATTTTTGCGAGGGCTGTCTCCGTAGAGTGATTTGCCCTGAAACCGGATTGAAAAGGTTCACAGAGATTGTTAAACGCTAAGTGTTCATTTAGCTGCTGTGCGACAATTTTTTCGAGGATTTTCGAGATAAACGGAAGGTGGGACACCGGCCGGTAGTTTACCATGAGGTCAGGATCGAGGTTAGGTCTTTTGAGTAGAGGATGAATAACCGCTTTTTTGAATGCTAGGGGAACAGTGCCAGAGGAAAGTGATAAGTTTATAATATTTAACACTGATGGACCTAATAATACAAAAAGCTCCTTGATAAGTTTCCCAGGAATTGGGTCAAGTAAACATGTTGTTTGTTTTATCCCATTGACACATTTTAACAATTCCTCCAATGTTATTTCATCAAAGAGAGAGAAACTATTTTGGAGGGCAATGTCCGTCGTATATACCGTCGTATTTGTGTTAATAGAACCCAGTTGTAGCTGAGATGCATTGTCTTTAATCTCTTTTCTAATGACTTCAATTTTCTTATTAAAGAAATTCATAAAGTCATCTGCTGAGTGGGTGGAGCTACTGGGAGGAGTCCCTTGTTGGGTTAGCGATGCTACTGTACTAAATAAAAATTTAGGATAATTTTTGTTGAGGTGGATGAGATTTGAGTAATATTTAGCTTTAGCTGAGATAAGCATGCGTTTATAAGTTATTAAACTATCACTCCATGCTTGATGGAAAACCTCAAGTTTAGTCGCACGCCATTTGCGTTCCAGCTTTCTACATGATAATTTCTGGGCTTTAGTTTCTTCTGTAAACCATGGGGTACGCCTTTTAGGGGCCGTTTTTAGCTTTAGCGGTGCTACACTATCAATGGTGTCGCGCAGAGCGTCGTTAAAGTTCTTAGTGAGGTTATCAATAGAGCCCACATAATTTGGGAATGGTGCCATTACTGAAGGCAGTAGGTCAGTAAGAGTCGTCGTTGTGGCAGCATTAATGTTGCGGCTGCTATAGTAGTTATTATTATTATTATTAGTTTGTTGACAATGAGTCAGAACTTCGAATTTTGAATTTTGAAATTTAAACCTAGTTTTGTATTCATCAATAATTATATTTATATATTTATTTCCGATATTCCTTATGTTTACCTTTTCATCGCTGAATCTCTATAATTACAAAATAGTGACCCCTACACTCAGGAAATGAACAAAATTGAGATGAAAAAATGTAATTGTCAACATGTAAAAAATTTTAGGATTTAAGAAGCTCTCCCTCCTAATCCTTTTCAATCATCCTGAATTATGCAAATGTAAACATGTAATGTTCCAACTTGTTAGGCATAGCCGAAACAAATAAACCCTAGCATACCAAAATTCATAGCGGGTCACACCTGACCAAACTGAAATAAACTCCCATGATATAATTGGCTGTTTATTTCATCTTAAATCTTCAATGTTGTGTCTTCCGGCTGCTACAGACTGGGAAGCTCGTATAGACAGCCACGGCAGAGTGTTCTATGTCGACCATGTCAACCGCACCACGACCTGGCAGAGACCGATTCATGGTGGCAAGTGTAACCATGGAATCCCCCGATCAGGATCCAGCCAACAAATGGAGCAACTCAATCGGAGGTCAGTGATTAAATCAACAATATTATTATTATGCTTTTACTTGGAAAACAATACCTGTTGTTTCCTGGATAGTGTACTTTATTAGTTTATAAAAATGGTCAACCAACCTGGACTTTCTCTGATTGGTATTGGGCTTAGCTTTTACGTATAATATGGTATATCCAATGTAAATTAGCATTGAGCTAGTCCATTTTGAAAAGTGTAGCCTTTTTAAGATTTTCTATTCGGCATGCTTGCTTTGTTGACATGAAAATCGCAAGACTACTTTGAGGCAGTCTGCTACAAATACGCCTGAGCTTGAGTTGGTGCAGAGTCTGCAAATGGACGTAACGTCACATGCAAAAAGGTATTGAAATATGGTACCGTTTGATTTTCTTGAATCAGTACTACGGAATTTGGTCGGTACCTATAAAAGAAATAAACTTGGTACCCATCCTGAGTTTTCAGCCTATACATTGACGTATCTGACCACATGTTTGCTAGTTAGTAATTGCCTCAACTGAGCAGGATTTAAAAGTGAGGAAGGCACTTGCATGGAGGGCCCTGAATGGCATGACCAGTGTATGGAGCTCCAACCTCCCCCGCCAAATCAAACTCAGCTTCTTCTACGCGACAGTTGAGTCCGTTCTCCTCTATGGCAGCGAATGCTGGACCCTGAAGCCAACCCCTGGAGAGGTCTCTGGATGGTTGCTACACCAGGATGCTGCGTGCAGTGCATAACATCAACAAGAGTACGCACGTAACCAACAGAGTCCTCTACAGGGGAATACCAAGGGTGAGCGAGAAGATTGCTGTAAGGAGAATGAGACTAGCAGGGCACTGCCAAAGGCATCAGGAGCTGCCAGCCAGCAAATTGGTACTGTGGGAACCAACACATGGGCATCGGTCAAGAGGACGTCCCACACTAACATACGTGGATGTACTCAAGAAGGATGCAGGAGCTCAGAGTACCAAGGAACTGGCCAAATGTATGGAGAATCGGGATGACTGGAAGCAACGATGGAAGGCTCGTCTGAGGACGACCGAGAGAGAATTGTTATTTAATGAAGTTGTTTTGTAATGACCACACAGTTTTATGAAGTTGCTCAGCGTGGCTTCTTAACTTCAAGTTCCCATGCGCCCTGGAAAACCTTGAAAATTTGAAAAAAACCCTGACCTATGTGTTAACTATTTCTTAGACAAGCAAGCAAGTCAACGGCTAAGGTGAAACATGCTTAAGAATCAATTTATTCAATATAAATAATAAAGACAAATAAAAACGCCAGTGGAAACATGAGATACCAATGCAGAAGAGTAATATGTTGTGGGCCTACCCTCCATATCTGAAAGAGAGTTTCTCACAAATGAATACGTTTTACGGAACAACTTAAGGCTTCCCTTTTACTTTTGTGTTAGGTACCAGAGCATCCAGAGGACCATGGCTACAGAAGAGGAGGGTGGCAGTCCGTTAGAGCGAGCTCCCAGTTTTGAGACTGACTCGGATTCTCCTCCAACAGCTACAGGTCTGATTCCTAATCCTTTGAACACAAAGTTTAGGTTTTTGTCATACAATACAATCAGTGTTGGGACGAACGCGTTACAAAGTAACGCATTACTGTAACGCCGTTAGTTTCGGCGGTAACTAGTAATCTAACGCGTTATTTTTTATATTCAGTAACTCCGTTACCGTTACTACATGATGAGTTACTGCGTTATTTTACGTTATTTTTTATGTAGTATCGGCTAGAAACAGAAGATCTGAGTGTGTTTTATTGCAGCGCTGCAGTGTCGTACTTCTGATTCTTCCTGTGTCACAAGAGGCGCGCTCTGTGTGTGCTTGGGTGTGGGTGTGGGAAGGGGGGGGGGGGGGGTGCGCAATACAACGTAAACCGTTGGCCAACCAAAAAGTAACCACAGAACACTGTTCTGTGGTTACTTTTTGGTTGGCCAAGCGGACGTGACGACAGGCTGTCCTCACTCAGGTCCGCACGGACCTGGAGGGGGCGTGCCTTAAGTCCGGCTGGAAACCGGGAGACATTTGGGAGAATGGTTGTCCCGGGGAGAGGCGCTCAAATTCGGGAGGGTTGGCAAGTATGAGATATTCTCACTTGTTTTCTTTTGTCGCGCACAAACAAAAGAACATTTTAGTTAAATGTAAGTTGTGTCTTGGATCAAAGATCCCGTCTACTGCCCAAAACAACAATTCAAATCTGCCTGGTTAGGCTTTGTGTATGTCACGTGTGCCTTCCTTAGGTGAAGCCAGGTTTACAGCTATGTTGTTATTATGCTATTTGTTACTTATGTATGTTATGTTGCAGCTATTTGAAATAGTTTTGTCAATTTGTTCTGGCCTGAAATAAATTGGCCCTTTGAAACATATCTTTGTCTTTGTGTGTTGTATGTAGACCACAATGCTTTCTGATTTCAGTGATGCAAATGCATGTCAAGTTGATCAACACATTGTATTATTCTCCAGTGCAATTCTGAAATGAAGGCTAAAAGGGCATTAATGGGAGCCTTAAAAAAAAGAAGAAGTAACTAAATAGTTACTTTTCACAGTAACGCATTACTTTTTGGTATAAGTAACTGAGTTACTTTTGAAAAAAAGTAACTAGTAACTGTAACTAGTTACTGGTTTTCAGTAACTAACCCAACACTGAATACAATACAACAATGCTGATAGTATGGCAATAAGGACACGGGACACAGTGATTGGACAAACTACAATATCGAAGAACTGTGGCAGACAACTTTATAGACGAGCTTGTGTCAATCCAACTGCAACACAGAAGTTGGTTGACAACACATGTTTATACACAAGCAGCAAAACAAGTGGCTAACTGTTACTACAACTTGAGTGAGAATTAATACTAACTATAATACTACAACTTGAGTGAGACTATAAATAGGTCTTGACCATATATGGCACGGTATCAGTGTATCCTTACCATTCCGTGTTTGTTGTCTATACTGTATGTAGCTTGTACTATACTTGCATCAAACGTCATGATTTCAGATCCATTTACTAAATGATTTATTGTTGATTATCCGCCAGGCCCAGCATCACCTGTCAGTCACCAGAAGATCAGCCAGCTTCTCCAATCTCCTGCTGTCAAGTTTATTACACATCCAGAATTCTTCACTATGTTGCACAGTAACTATGTGAGTTCTACACACATTTGAGTTGTATTATTGTTATTGTTATTGTATTATTATTGTTTTAACTGAAAACAGACAAAAAAGCTAGCCCAGGGTGTCATCTGCCTTTGGACAAAAAGCCCTGCGACCAAAAACGGTAAAAGCAGTAGAAAATTACTTCTTAAAACTTGTACCCTTGTTCCTCGTCTCCAATATTAACACTGCTTCCTGCTTGTCTTAGGCTGTTCAAAATATAACATACGTAAATATGTATACAAGATGAGGTGCTTTCAAACAGGAGACTTTAACAACCGAACAAGGTCTCCAGGATTTACTGGTGGGCCATCAGGGCCAGCAAGGCCTTTTTTTGCTGGCTTAATATAAATCATGATCATAAATTGATAAAAGGTTCTTTTTTATTTACTTTCTCTAAATATATAGAAATATTCATCATATTAGGCTCCAGTGTTGCTGTTTTTACATTAGAGCTTTTAACCAATCAGAATTCAGCTAGCTTGTTGCCAGCGCTGTATGAAATCTGGCCGAGGCCTTCTGCATCAAAACTGCAAAGGTCTGTGCAGTGTAGGTTACACAGCACATACAGTTGATAGACAGTTGCGATAGCCAATCAAATCAAGAATTGTTGACTGTAGGCCTCCTAGGTTTCCGCACCTTGAACCGTTGAACGTGACATTAACGCCTCCTGTGATTGGAGTGACTATCCAATCTCAAGTAGTGAGTTGCGAGAGCACGAATAATGATGATAGTATATATCTGATAGTATATATCTGTATCATGAATCTATTTAAGTGGACCCCGACTTAAACAAGTTGAAAAACTTATTCGGGTGTTACCATTTAGTGGTCAATTGTATGGAATATGTACTTCACTGTGCAATCTACTAATAAAAGTCTCAATCAATCAATCAATGCAAACCAACAGCGCAGCACCGGAGCTACACTTGGCTAACACCGATGTCTGATATCTACTTGCTTTTTTAACCAACGGAGAGCAAAACGTTGTTTAGGTTGCAGATATATACTTTCAAGATCATTTTTATGAAGGACATTTCAAGAGAAGCTAAATCTCATGAGACGAGGTTGGCCAACCCCAGAGTTAGTTAACCTGTACCAGCCGTTGAAAGGGTTTGTCCGCCACTTCCAATCAAATCAACCAACTGTGAGCGGAACCCCGGCTTACAGCTTTTGATGGGTGCTGCAAATTGTGAGTTTAAATATATTATTTCTTAATTTTTTCACGTTTAAAATATTTGTAAAAACATACATTTTAACAGTACCCCATAGAGATGTTTTATTTGCTGATGCTGGTTAAGTGTTTTTTAAATGCGCCGGAAAAAAGCCCGTTTTGTACACTATTAAGGTGGTTCAATGCTCAGTCGTGCAAGTGTGTGTCTGTATAGTATTTCTACAGCCGTGGTCATGTGGTGACATGAATTATGGTATTATGAGAGGTATTTATTGAAGTCAGACCAAGTAGGGCATCGCTAAAGGCCTCTATGTGAAATGCACGACCCGCCACTGCCAGGATCTTGCTCTTCCTTGGTGCTATCATTAGCCATTGCTGCCGCTAACCCAGTGCTTCATAAATATTTTATATTGCACACCCCTTAGAAGGAAACATTTTGCGCCGTCCCACTCTCCGCCGCGACTATAAATAGTATAATTTGTCTATAAAATTGTTAGAAGTACACCTTTGCATAACATTGTATCATCTATAAATAGTATAATTTGTCTATAAAATTGTTAGAAGTACACCTTTGCATAACATTGTATCATATTAACAATAAAGAAAACAAAAAAGAACAAAGATTAAAATGTAAATCAACTTAAAGCAAGGAATAACTTTATTAACATTGTTTTTTTAGTCTGTAACAGAAAATATTTAAAGCAGGGGTCCCCAAACTTTTTGACTCCGGGGCTGCATTGGGGTAAAACAATTTGGCTGTGGGCCGCGCTATATATATATATATATATATATATATATATATATATTATATGTAAGTGTGTGTGTATATATGTATATGTAAATATGTATATATGTGTGTGTGTATATGTATATGTCTATGTATATTTATATGTCCATGTATATATATATATGTATATGTGTATATATGTATATATATATATGTATATATATATATATATGTATATATATATGTATATGTGTCTATATGTGTGTGTATATTGTTAGGAATTGGTGAGGTGGATCCCAAGGATGCAGAGACGTATTGTGTGTGGACAATAGTTCTTCCTTTTATTAAGGAGAAAACACAATGTAGCAAAACAAAGGTGATGGTGGTAAACACAAAAAACACACCATGTAACAAACTACTAAGAGAAACAAAATGCACAAAACTAAAAGCGCTAGACAAGGCTAGGAAAAATACTTCATGAAAGAAGTAAACAGAAAAACAAAGTACAAAATAAAAGCGCTAGACAAGGCTAGGAAAAATACTTCAACAAAAGAAGTAAACAGAAAAACAAAGTACAAAATAAAAGCGCTAGACAAGGCTAGGAAAAATACAGGCAAACCTTGAGAAGATGGGCACAAGACGAACTAAGGAGTTCTCTGGCAAGACCAACAACATGTGTGTCTGTTGCGAGCAGAAGACAAAGTTCCGGCGCTCACGTGTTGTCAGCAGCCAGGTTAAATAAGCTGCTACTTAATTGTCCTCAGGTGTGTGTTGCTGCCTCGCGCCAGCTGCACCCCACACTGTGGACGAGAGAGAGAGTGAACAGGTGACAAACAAAACAGAATTGAGCAATGAATTTCAGATTACCACATATATATATATATATATATATGTATTCATACATATACTGTATATTCCTCGCGCACTAATTGACTTAAAGAGCGCACTTGCTGCATGTCACGTTATCGATGGTAAAATGCATTTTTAGACAATATGATTTGCCTGAGTGGCTAGGAGACGGTAGAAAAAGGACTAGTAAGGACAAATAAAAAAAATTGTTAAAAATTAAATTAAAAAAAATTTAATTTTTTTTTTTAACTTGGGACTTCCTGCGGGCCGGGTTTTGGCCGTAGTTTGGGGACCCTTGATTTAAAGTGTATAAATTTGCCTGAAATAAAAAAAATATATCCTTATTTGAACTATAAACATTGTTGACCGACTTTAACCATTTGACACTGAAAAATAAAGTTAAATAATAATAATAAATTAAAATTTATCAGCAACATTAACTCACAAACACAGTATGTTAAACAATTTAACCTCTAAAACAAAAATGAATTCAAGAAACAGTGCAGATTTTTTTTTTAAAGTGGATCTGCACCATCCATCCATCCATCCATTTTCTACCGCTTATCCCTTTCGGGGTCGCGGGGGTTGCTGGAGCCTATCTCAGCTACAAACGGGCGGAAGGCGGGGTACATCCTGGAAAAGTCGCCACCTCATCGCAGGGCCAACACAGATAAACAGACAACATTCACACTCACATTCACACACTAGGGCCAATTTAGTGTTGCCAATCAGCCTATCCCCAGGTGCATGTCTTTGGAGGTGGGAGGAAGGCGGAGTACCCGGAGGGAACCCACGCAGTCACGGGGAGAACATGCAAACTCCACACAGAAAGATCCCGAGCGCAGGATCGAACCCAGGACCTTCGTATTGTGAGGCAGACGCACTAACCCCTGTCACACCGTGCTGCCTGGATCTGCACCTTTTTTGAAATGTTGTCTTTTGTTCACAATCATTTTGAGAGACATGACGACGGATGTTATTTTTTTGTATGTTTTAGCATTCTAAATAATAAATGCGATCAAAAGTGCGCTTACAATGGAGCCTATGGGAGCCACGCAGTTCTGCCTATAAAGCCCTTAAAACATCCAAACACCTCCATTAAGGTTTTATAATACATCCATCCATCCATCCATTTTCTACCGCTTGTCCCCTTCGGGGTCGCGGAAGGTTCTGGAGCCTATCTCAGCTGCATTCGGGCGGAAGGCGGGGTACACTCTGGACAAGTCACCACCTCATCACAGGACCAACACAGATATACAGACAACATTTGCACTCACATTCACACTCTAGGGCCAATTCAGTGTTGCCAATCAACCTATCCCCAGGTTTTATATGCATGATGTATGTATATATGTAATGTAGTAACGAGTACATTTATAATAACATTTAATATTTACGTATTTTGACCATTTTAAGCATACGTGGTAATTTCCAATACGCATCACAACGTTTTCTTTCTTTTTTTGTCCACTGATTACTCACTGCAGACTTTATGAGAGCCAACAAACATAATAAAACATCACTTACTGTACAATGTTTGCTGTCATTAGGATGCCGACTGCGAGGATGTTCATATATTCCCATTTAGATGAAAAATTACTATTAATCCTCGCAAAGAAACAGTGTTGTGGGCAGGTGGGACCAAGCGTCTTTTCATGTCATCCTTGCCAGTTTCGGGTCCTAAATGGCTGTCAAAGTGTACCAACTTGTCGGAATACCTACTTAGACATTTCATGTCCATGTGAGATGCATGATTTATGATCTAGAATAAACTTACAGGGAGCAAGGAAGCGAGGGAGCAGCAGACCACTCGATGATGTAAACATAGGGACACAAGCTAGTAATCACTTCGCCGCTATATATAGTTAGTCTTTGTTAGCACTATAATAACAATATCACTAATACTTGGTTAATATTCAAGTCATGAAATGTAAACGGAGTATTGTTGGCACTTTTTTAATGGTTACTTATTGGTTTTTATGGGCGAAATAGTGGCACTCCAAATGGCTCTGCCGTAAGCGGACCTTTATTTACATTTATTTAATATTTAGAATGCATTGAAAAAAAATCCATTCTTGATTGTGGGCGATAGGCAAAATTCCAAAAAAAAGTGCAGTTCCCCTTTACCAAAATGAGGGAGTCAGGATTAATGCCAAATGAGCACTTTTAGAAGTGCTCAGCTTTTCGAAGCGGCGTTTGAAGTATGATACAGATAAAGCATGTTCCCCCGGGGGGCCCACCCCACTATTTGGGAACAGCGCTAACCAAAGACTGAACTGCGCTGTATTGTTTACCATTTAGATCAGGAACACATCCTATCCCTCCAATATTGTACGGTATGAAAAATCCCCACTAAAGGTTCCATACTGAAAATCCCATGTACAGTCCCCACCGTCCACCATTGTTTGTCATGCCAACGAGCACAGACTGTAAGGTGACAGAAGAATAATGCTTTGTCACTTTATACACTGCTTTGCAACACAACCATTCTATTGTTACTAATCAGTTACATTGTGTCCTCATGTAGTTGTGTGTACAGTACTTCTTACTCCTGGTCTTTTCCAGTCAGCCTACCGGATGTTCACCAGCAGCACCTGTGTGAAACACATGATTCTCAAGGTGCGCCGGGACGCTAAGAATTTTGAGCGCTACCAACATAACCGGGACCTTGTGGTCTTCCTCAACAAGTTTGCAGACACGCAACTGGAGTTGCCACGAGGCTGGGAGATCAAGACTGACCCGCAGGGCAAGGTAGATTACCTGAACCTCCTAAACTTCAAGTTTATGGTTCTCTAAAATGAAATAATAAAAAGATATATACTGTGTATGTATATATATATATTAGCGCTGCAACTAACGATTAATTTGATAATCGATTAATCTGTCGATTATTACTTCGATTAATCGATTAATAATCAGCTAAAAGAGACAAACTACATTTGTATCCTATCCAGTATTTTATTGAAAAAAAACAGCATACTGGTACCATACTTATTTTGATTATTGTTTCTCAGCTGTTTGTACATGTTGCAGTTTATAAATAAAGGTTTATTTAAAAATTAAAAAAAACTCTGCGCATGCGCATAGCATAGATCCAACGAATCGATGACTAAATTAATCGGCAACTATTTTAATAATCGATTTTAATCGATTTAATCGATTAGTTGTTGCAGCCCTAATATATATATACCCGGAGTACTTGAGTCTTCTGTTTTTCAGCTTGTTTTTTTACAATGCAACGTTATAGGTCTCTATCATAGCCAAAACACTAATCATTTAATTCTACACAATTTACAGATTATTGAAGTTATGAAATAATATATGAAATAAAGAATACGTTAACAGAAAGCAGAAAAGTTACAACAACATTCCTAATAATTGTTTCATAATATCATGGTCAAATTTTCACTGTATTAGTTTCTTGAACACTTGAACTGTTCACAGTGGCTAACGATTGGCTTTCAAGCTAGGTGAAGTTTACCCGATGTTTCCAATACATTGGCGCCCAAATAAATCACTATCATTAATTTATCTGGTGCTACTTGCTACTCATAACCTATAGGAATTAGTTTTCCTACTAACTACACAAATTGCTAGCATGCACTTGATGCAATATAGCTTGTTGTTACAACTCTGTACAGCAGTTGGTGGTATGCATCGGAACGCCGCTTCTTACCGCGCCTCATGCGTACCTGGAGTACCAGAGAGTAAGAAAACTGAGAAAGGGGGACCAATGTTGTCGACTTAAGGACTTTGGTGCTATACCGCGCGTGGAATCAAACACCCAGATAGTGTTTTTCAAAAAAGCTGACTCAATTTTGGGAAAATCTGACATGAAAGCATTGGTTTTGCTGAGCTTTTAGCTGATGTTCGTCACGTTATGTACATGTATAGCATGGGCAACTGTCGATTTATTATAACCAATTAGCAATATCACCAAAGCCTTGTAGCCACGGTACTTCAGGCATAAGTGGTTACCGTTGCAGGTTGATTAATGTTGAGACGTTGAAGAGTGGGCTGTATGCTAAATTCAAGATATATCCATTCAAATATATTTGAGAGTACTTAGTGGTTGATTATATTCTGTTCTTTTTCCCAGTCTTTCTTCGTGGACCACAACAGTCGAGCCACAACCTTCATCGACCCTCGAATCCCTCTTCAAAATGGCCGACTACCTGGCCACCTCGCCCACAGACAACACCTGCAGAGACTACGCAGCTACAGTGCTGGGGAGGTAAGCTTGAACAATGTGCACCTATTTATTTTGTGATTTATACAAACGTATTATTATATGCATTTAAAGGCCTACTGAAAGCCACTACTACCGACCACGCAGTCTGATAGTTTATATATCAATGATGAAATCTTAACATTGCAACACATGCCAATACGGCCGGGTTAACTTATAAAGTGCAATTTTAAATTTCCAGAGAAACTTCCGGCTGAAAACGTCTGGTATGATGACGTTTGCGTGTGACGTCAAGGGTTGAAGGAGACATTTTGGAATAGCACGGTTGCCAGCTTAAGTCGTCTGTTTTCACCACATAATTCCACAGTGTTCTGGACATCTGTGTAGGTGAATCTTTTGCAATTTGTTCAATTAACAATGGAGACTGCAAAGAAGAAAGCTGTAGGTGGGATCGGTGTATTGGCGGCTGGCCACAGCAACACAACCAGGAGGACTTTGAGTTGGATAGCAGACGCGCTACCGTGAGTACAGCTTTGGCTTCCAAACATTTGATCGCTTGCCCGTACGTGCGTGCCGCTATGTGCATGTCACATACGTAACTTTGGGGAAATATATGTTTCTTGCCGACTCTGATGGCGGCCGGGGTGTCGTCGAAAGCTACAACGCCGTCCGCCGCCGCGCCGCTGTCCTCACCTGTCTGGGTTGACTTCCTCCGTCTCCGGGCCGCCGACCGCACCGATCATCGTGGTGAAGTCCTTCGTCGCGCTGTCGATCGCTGGAAAGCAGGTGAGCATGGGTGTTGATGAGCAGATGAGGGCTGGCGTAGGTGGAGAGCTAATGTTTTTAGCATAGCTCTGTCGAGGTCCCATAGCTAAGTTAGCTTCAATGGCGTCATTAGCAACAGCATTGCTAGGCTTCGCCAGGCTGGAAAGCATTAACCGTGTGGTTACAGGTCCAGGGTTTAATAGTAATAATAGTATTGTTGATCTTCTGTCTATCCTTCCAGTCAGGGGCTTATTTCGTCTGTTTCTATATGCAGTTAAGCACGATGCTATCACGTTAGCTCCGAAGCTAAAGTGCTTCGCCGATGTATTGTCGTGGAGATAAAAGTCACTGTGAATGTCCATTTCGCGTTCTCAACTCTCATTTTCAAGAGAATATAGTATCCGAGGTGGTTTAAAATACAAATCCGTGATCCACAATAGAAAAAGGAGAGAGTGTGGAATCCAATGAGCCCTTGTACCTAAGTTACGGTCAGAGCGAAAAAAGATACGTCCTGCACTGCCCTCTAATCCTTCACTCTCACGTTCCTCATCCACGAATCTTTCATCCTCGCTCAAATTAATGGGGTAATCGTCGCTTTCTCGGTCCGAATCGCTCTCACTGCTGGTGTAAACAATGTTCAAATGTGAGGAGCCCTTCAACCTGTGACGTCACGCTACTTCCGGTACAGGCAAGGCTTTTTTATCAGCCACCAAAAGTTGCGAACTTTATCGTCGATGTTCTCTACTAAATCCTTTCAGCAAAAATATGGCAATATTGCGAAATGATCAAGTATGACTCATAGAATGGATCTGCTATCCCCGTTTAAATAAGAAAATTTCATTTCAGTAGGCCTTTAAAGTCTTTATAAGCCCTCCAAAAATGTTCACACACTTATAACACTACTATGCGCTTAAAACACTGTATACATTAAAAAAAGGTCATTTTAACTTAAATAGTTGTTCAAATTAAACATATTCAATGGTACTTTAAAGTCTGTGATGTACTGAGACTGGAGTAAGTGATCCGCGAAATGGCGATGAAATACTCTTATAAAATGTTTTATTTTATTTTCTATTGTATTCATTGGATGCTTACTTCTCGCAATTTGCAATTTTTGATGTTGAATTTAAAAATGATTTTGCTCTCCTACTGTACCCCAAATGAGTTTATTATTTAGATACATACATACATTACCTTTGAATTACTGCAGTGTTACCAATTTTTGGTACTTATGTGTGTGTTAATATGGTCATAAATGTTAATTTGTTTAATAATAAAATATTTTTTTATTATTTAACGTTCAACAGTGAGCTGATATTGATAACACTTCTGAGTAGGGTTGTCCCGATACCAATAATTTGGTACGAGTACCAAAATGTATATCGATACTTTTCCAAATAAAGAGAACTATGCAAAATGCCAATATTGGCTTTATTTTAACAGAAAATCTTACAATACATTAAACATATGTTAATTATTGCACTCAAAGAACAATAATAAAAGGTTAAAATATAAATTAAAAGGCATTAAACACATTGGGCTTTTCTTGTTGCACTCAAAGAACAATTTTCCATATTACATATATCCATCCATCCATCCATTTTCTACCGCTTATTCCCTTCGGGGTCGCTGGAGCCTATCTCAGCTACAATCGGGCGGAAGTCGGGGTACACCCTGGACAAGTCGCCACCTCAACATATACATATAGTCTGCCATAATCAAGGATTAGGTTAGAATAGAGTACAAAGCTTTATTGACATTATATTAAATTATTCAGGATTTATGGTTGCCACTCCTGGTCTGTGCTTTAAGAAAAATACAATTATTAGTAAGTACTAAGAACAAAACTATGGATAAATGTACACAGATAAGCAATGTAGCAGGTAAAACACACATTTGTTAAAGATGAAACACAAACTGTAGCAGTTTGTTACAAATTTTAGTCATTTTACTTGCACGTTAGATGAGCGGTCCTAACTACGCTAATATTTGGCATCAAGCCAAGCAGCTGTGTGCGTGTCTACGTAACTACATGTTATGTATCTACATGTGCACAGCAGCAAAGCTGGTTAACCTATGACAGTAGTGTATAGTACTATGACATTCGGATGAAAGAACGGTTCCGGTACTTTTCAAAGGTGGTATAGTACCGATTTCAATTAATTACTATTGCAGTACTTTATCAGTACCGGTAAACTGTACAACCCTACTTCTGAGTGTCATTTACAAGTATGCAATAACTTCAATTTGTCATAGGTGTGTTGCTGTTGTCAGGAAGTAGTCTTTGTCATTAAGTTTAATGTGCCAGCCTTGTCTTTTGTTGAGCTCTACAAAGTGTTTCCACTAGGAATGTAACAGTATCAAAATCTCACGGTACGATATCCCAGTGTTAGGCCACGGTACGATATTATTGTGATATATATCCCCCCAAAAAAGACTTTAAAATATTAAGTCAATATGTAAGTTCCACGCCACCACCTTGCCGGTTCTGCGCTGCACTAATGCTAATCACTAGCATGTATATGGCATACACATTGTAAATTGCTTACTTTTGAGTGCTTTATATCAGGCTATGTTGGCATGGAAAATCACATCATTACTTAGAGGCAGTCCATTAAGAATACACCTGATTGCAATTAGTTTTGGAGCTGTTGCCGAGTTCACATCCTGACATGACGTCACGTCCAACAAAGGTGTTGATATATGGTACCATTTGATTTTGCGTGAATCAGTACCTGGTAGTACCATACTAAATTTGGTACCCATCCTTTGGTACATCTCTACCAGTGACGTGCGGTGAGGTTCATGGCTGGTGAGGCACTGACTTCATCACAGTCAGATTTACAAACATATGAACCCTAAAGAGTATCTTATTCACCATTTGATTGGCAGCAGTTAACGGGTTATGTTTAAAAGCTCATACCAGCATTCTTCCCTGCTTGGCACTCAGCATCAAGGGTTGGAATTGGGGGTTAAATCACCAAAAATGATTCCCGGGCGCGGCGCCGCTGCTGCCCACTGCTCCCCTCACCTCCCAGGGGGTGATCAAGGGGATGGGTCAAATGCAGAGGACAAATTTCATTACACCTAGTGTGTGTGTGACAATCATTGGTACTTTAACTTAACTTT
Source organism: Entelurus aequoreus (assembly GCF_033978785.1). Taxonomy (NCBI): domain Eukaryota; kingdom Metazoa; phylum Chordata; class Actinopteri; order Syngnathiformes; family Syngnathidae; genus Entelurus; species Entelurus aequoreus. The sequence goes on from NC_084745.1 coordinate 43,746,132, forward strand.
AACTTTACACATACAAACTGTAGCACACAAAAAAGCACATTTAATAAAAAAAATGTTATTATGGTCTTACCTTTACTTATAAATGAAGTCCATGCGCCGCTGTTGTGCTGGATTAATGCACCCCCGCCGTAGAATGCCCTCCCTGACGGGAGTTTTGTATCAACTAAAGCCCACACTTAAACTTTCCACGTGCAAGATTGAATCTATTTAAAAAAGTTATTTAATAAGAAGCCAAAAAGTGCAAAAACAATAATGTTCGTGTTGGAGGAGTTGTGAATGAATGAAATATGAAATCCGTGCTGCAGTCTGCAGGTGTACCTAATGTTGTGGCCCTGCAGTCATTCACAAATCCTCCAACACGAACATTATTGTTTTTGCACTTTTTGGCTTCTTTTTAAATAACTTTTTTAAAAAGATTCAATCTTGCACGTGGAAAGTTTAAGTGTGGGCTTTAGTTTATATAACACTCCCGTCAGGGGGTGCATTCTATGGCGGGGGTGCATTCTCTACCACCAGGAGGCGGGATTACTGCGAGCCTCAGTGCGTCTTCGCAGCAGTTTTATGATTGCTCAGCACAAGAAATACTTACACACATACAGTTGTTGACAAAATACACTGTACATTATATACCTCAGCTAACTAAACTATGGAAATGTATAATATAGTTCATATAGCTATACGGTCTTACTGCACAGCAGGCCAGCAGTTAGCCGAGTCCGCAATCCATGTTGAGGCACAACTGAGTGACGTGCCTCAACTGGCTGCTGATCACAGCAAGTCTCTTCTCAGTATTTGAACGGCAAATGTGAAAATTCAGCGATTTTGAATAAAAATAATCTAAAACTTGTGAAGTTAAATGGAAAATAACTTTATAGTATAATCACTGGATACATATAACAATTTAATTCATTTTTTTTCTTTTTACATTTGTTTTCTTTCCATGATGACACGTGAGGCCCCGCCTCACCTGCCTCTAGTGACTGCACGTCACTGATCTCTACGTACATAACTCTGTATTTATGACAGTAAAGCTTTTGATATTGCTATTGTAGTAAAAGGGTTGAAATTGCTTGTGTTTCTTCCCAGGCCTCAGATGTTTCTCGGAGTCGTGGAGCATCTTTGATGGGCAGACCTGCAAACAGTCTTGTCGCTGCCATACGGAGCCAACATCATGCTGACCCACAACAATCCACTACTGCATGTAAGCACTGCAACAACTGTACATGCTGTGTTTGAATTCCTACTGTCGTCCAATAGAGTTGTGGACTTGGGTACGCACATCCCAAGTCCACAACATTCAATAGCATTTTTATTAGTCATGCTATTGAAGTTTAAAGCTGGGGTACCTAAGTTATATTCTATACCTAAAAAAAACCAACCAAAAAAAACGTATTAGCATCATACAGTATATCGTAACAGTAATCATTTCTAAAAAAAATCGTACGTCTGTGTGCTGTCTCTGCCTTATAATTAAGTCGTCTTGGCGGTCAACCCCTCCAGATCCATCCACAGGACTTAGAGAAAGGAGGGGTGAGCGGAGCCCATGAAGGAGCCTCCTCATTGGTTGACGCGATATATAGTGAAGAGAACGAGGTGAACTTGTTTTCAGTAAAGCATGGCTGCCGACCACCCACCTGCAAAGATCGCAATACCTGCACTTGCTGTTACAGCATATACTGCTAAAAAACCCAAAAAGAGGAAATCGGAAGAAGAAAAGAAAGACGCTGTACGCATACTTGCCAACCTTGAGACCTCCAATATCGGGAGGTGGGGGGTAGGGGGTGGGCTTGGTCGGGGGTGGGGGGGTGTGGTTATTTACAGCTAGAATTCACCAACTCGAGTATTTCATATATATTTCATATATATATATATATATATATATATATATATATATATATATATATATATATATATATATATATATATATATATATATATATATATATATATATATGTGTGTGTATGAAATACTTGACTTTCAGTGAATTCTAGCTATATATATATATATATATATATATATATATATATATATATATATATATATATATATATATATATATATATATATTTTTTTTTTTTTTTTTTATTTACATAGAAAAAAAAAAAACCTTGAATTTCAGTGTTCATTTCAGTATCCATTAGATGGCAGTATTGTCCTGTTTAACTTCTCCGTTCATGATGAGTATATCATTTCGGCCACCGAGTTAAATGGAGAAGTCTGTTCTACAAAATGTACAGGCAACATACACCTTCCCCTTCGAACTGTCCTGGATGAACTGAAATTCTTGTTTCCATTTGTTTTGGAACTTGCTAGTGTATTTCTTCATCTTGCTCGTCGACGGCGTCGCCATGTCTGTAATTTCCTCGTTCTTCTGCTTCGTCTCCTTGTTGTGTGCGCAGTTGTGCACGCTACTCTCTAAAAGCCCTAGATGTTATGACGTCATTGGGCAGGCAAGCTGTTTATATTGTGGGAAAGCGGACGTGAGAACAGGCTGTCCCCACTCAGTCTCTGGTCCGCATTGAGCTGGAGGGGGCGTGGCCTCCAGCTCCGGCTGAATACCGGGAGTTTGTCGGGAGAAAATCTCTGCTGGGAGGTTGTCGGGAGAGGCGCTGAATACCGGGATTCTCCCGCTAAAAACGGGAGGGTTGGCAAGTATGAGGCTGTACGTCTAAAAAAAACAAATAAGAGCCAAAACTCCAATAAATATTGGTCTGCCGTTTTGAAGATAGCGGACATTGCGGGTCAGTCTTGGACTAACTTTGGACGCCCAAGTGACTGTTTCCATTTTAGACAGGTAATGTTCCATTTTCCTATATTTTGTTTTGCGTGGCGACGTGTGTTACCGATAGTCATTTATTTTCTGCAACAAAATATGAACTAGGGGATCCATCGATGCAACTCAGACTGTCAACAACCTATGCGTGTGCACTTACAGCTCTCTTGTGCACGATTTCATGCACTTCCAGAGAGGAAGAGACTGGGAGGGTCTAGAATAGAGAATAGAATAGAATAGAAAGTACTTTGTTGATCCCGGGGGGAAATTCAGCACCACAGTTCGCTCACAATAGACAATAAATACTATACAGCATTATTCACATGTGAATAATATAAATATATTATACATATATTCTACATTTAAGTGCAGTCAAGAAGGAACACTTGCATTATACAGTTTGATGGCTGTCGGTATGAAGGACCTCACTGACTGACTATAAGCCAGGTGCGCAGAGTGGGGGGCGGGATTTACAGTTGTAATTCTGCCTGGCGACACAAGATTTAAGTACCCCAGCTTTAAATCAAATTAGACAACACAACTACATAACACTCTATTTATTATGGTGCTTTTATTTTAATTGCTTGAATGGTTCAAAATAGCAATCTTGTCACCAAAAACAGCTTCAGTGTTGAAGGGTTTTTAAAATGATTTGGCAAAGTTCGGCTGGAAAGATTCCAAAGCTGCGTTATTGAACCACTACTGTGTTATTTATAAAAACGAGGCCAGTCAAATTAAACGCGATAACAAGGTAACACAAATTTCCTTTAAAGTCACTTATTATTTTGCGGGAAATGTGTGACCGTCGGCCCACAACGTAAATGCAGCAAAAAACACTGGCGCCGCAACCACAAGCAGTAACAAACACCGAGCTAAAATGGACAAAGAAAAGGACACACTGAATGGCCCAAAGCCCCGCAGTTGGCTTTCCCGATAAGCCCCAAGGCATTGCTACCGCTGCGAGCAGAGTCCTCAAGGGAGCAAGTTGGGTCCCAAATACCAGCCGCCAACCAACAAACTTTCCACAGCAGTTGCCAAATGGGAAGCAACACCCCTAAATTCGGCAACATTTTGATATTGTGGCGCATGAGTGGCTGCCCAAAAGTTACAGTTGGAGGCCTCGACTTTGAAGACTGAGGCAATTTTTTGATTTGTCATTTCTAGTAGGTTTGTTTTCGAAGTGAGCTTGTATCAGAAGTGGTAAGCATGTGTGAGAGAATGTTTTGTATACTGTATGTTTGTCCATTTTGTGTTGACATAAGCATAATTTTAATAAATGAACGAATGACAAAATGATGATCTTTTTAAATCAAATGAATCACACTTTTTAATTTGGAAACATTGCGGCTAATTACAGCGAATTATGTGCTTAAATGATTTGAATTAACCTAAAAGAAGACCCCGATATTTTGACACAAAAGCAGTTTCATTGTCAGAATGTATTACAGGAAATCTTTTATATAATGTTGCCTAAATGCACGTTATTTATTCACTCAAAACCCGGTAACAGTTTTTTCTAACGTCATGTCAAGGTCTACTTTGAAGTGAAATTTGTCAGTGGGCAAACCAGTTGGAGTCTCCTCACTCATCCTTGCATTGACCTGATCATTGATCGTGTAACAACTTAACCTTTAAGGTCAAGATAAAGGAGCATGTGCACTCAAAATACATTACATGTTTAATCTGCATTTACACATGTTTAATGGGATAATTTTTCATGGCTACCATATTTTCCGGACCATAGGGCGCACCGGATTATAAGGCGCACTACTGCTGATGAGCGGGTCGAGTCAGGTCTATTTTCATACAAAAGGCTCATAGGGCGCATTAAGGGGTCAGATTTTTTTTATTTTTTTTCTAAATGTAAAACACTTCCTTGTGGTCTACATAACATGTAATGGTGGTTCTTTGGTCAAAATGTTGCATAGATGATGTTGTACAGATCATCTTCAAGTCGCTTTCTGACAGTCGCTTCAGGATGCGCCGTTTTGTGTCCGGTCTTATTTACGTGGCTCACCTTCGGCAGCGTCTTGTCCCCGTCATTTTTGTTGTAGCGGTGTAGCGTGCAAGGACGTGAGTGGAAGAAGTGTCAAAATATGGATCCAACTGTTTTAATGACATTTAGACTTTACTTAAATCAATAACAGAGCAGAGTCTCCTCATCCATGGCTCACTAGTGCAATAACAACGCCGTAAATGTGTCCCGTGAAAAAACGTCCGACTGGAACTCTCTAATAACTAAAGTTCCTTGGGTGAATAATGTAAAGTCACGACACCGGTATGTTTTAGCGCTTTCATGGCTAGTTTACTGACAGATATGCACTACCGTTCAAAAGTTTGGGGTCACCCAAACAATTTTGTGGAATAGCCTTCATTTCTAAGAACAAGAATAGACTGTCGAGTTTCAGATGAAAGTTCTCTTTTTCTGGCCATTTTGAGCGTTTAATTGACCCCACAAATGTGATGCTCCAGAAACTCAATCTGCTCAAAGGAAGGTCAGTTTTGTAGCTTCTGTAACGAGCTAAACTGCTTTCAGATGTGTGAACATGATTGCAGAAGGGTTTTCTAATCATCAATTAGCCTTCTGAGCCAATGAGCAAACACATTGTACCATTAGAACACTGGAGTGATAGTTGCTGGAAATGGGCCTCTATACACCTATGTAGATATTGCACCAAAAACCAGACATTTGCAGCTAGAATAGTCATTTACCACATTAGCAATGTATTGAGTGTATTTCTTTAAAGTTAAGACTAGTTTAAAGTTATCTTCATTGAAAAGTACAGTGCTTTTCCTTAAAAAATAAGGACATTTCAATGTGACCCCAAACTTTTGAACGGTAGTGTAGGTAAGAACTTTACAGTACTTTATATTAGAAATGGCAACAGTGGAGGATGAATGCCACATAACAACAAGATAGAGAAAAAGAAGAAGCTTATTGACTACGGCGTCTCCACGTACTACAAAGGCGGACCCGCGCAAATGTTCAGGACTTATGCAGATCCCAAATACAGATCAGCAGGTACCGGAAGGTAAGAAAAGTTAATTTTGCATAATATTGCGAAACAAAACGCCAGATAATGTCTTACCTTATACACACACCATAATAATACTCGTATGTTGAAGCACAGCACAGTACAATCCATCAAGCAATGCGGCTTCATAGCTTATCAAAGTCGTACTAAAACATTTTGATAGATTTTTCGAGCGCTGTGTGTAATGTTCTATATTTTCAATGGAACATATACAATTTTGGTGTTGTTTACTTGAGTCATATTGCAGTCTACACATATCTCTTATGTGTGACTGCCATCTACTGGTCACACTTATCATTTCACCATGTACCAAATAAAATAGCTTCAAGGTCGGTAAGCACAACCAACATTATTCCGTACGTTAGGCGCACCGGGTTATAAGGCGCACTGTCGAGTTTTGAGAAAATGAAAGGGTTTTAAGTGCGCCTTATAGTCCGAAAAATACGGTAATGTTAATGCATTAAATTTGACAGCCCTAAAAACAAACATTTGCATTAAGCAAATAAAATGTAACAGTCCCATTAATATTATGAAAAACTTAACAGTGATTTTTCTAAGGTACACTTATTAAAGATAACAAAATTCTATCTATCTGCGACTAAATATTTTTCAAATGTATGAACAAATTCACAACAAAGAATCTTTGAATTCCTAATCGTTCGACAGCCGTGATAAAAATATATTGTATTGGAGGAAATGAAGAGTCGACAGGTCACTTTGTTGTATTGGTTTGTTTGAGTGTTTACTCTGTTTTCCTTTTCCCTAGCATACAACGACAAGATTGTGGCGTTCCTCCGGCAACCAAACATATTTGACATGTTACAAGAGCGGCAACCCAACTTGAACAGAAACCATGCGCTCAGGTAGGTGTTGTTGTCGTCTTTTCCATTTTGGTTTTTGGTTAACGTGACATATTGAAAAGAATGATTGCCATGAAAACAATATTTTCTATTTTAGGGAGAAGATCCACTATATTCGGTCTGAAGGTACCCAGGGCGTTGAGAAGCTGTCGTGTGACGCAGACCTAGTCATCCTGTTAAGGTAAAGTATATTTGCTTCCATGTCAGGAAAACCTAAAGCACTTTTACATCATTGCCTTATCCTGTCATGGACTGAACATGCATTTTTTATGTTATTGCAGTTTATTTGAAGAGGAAATCATGTCGTATATTCCACCTCACCCCATCCACGCTGGTTTTAGTTTCTCCCCACGCTGTTCCCCCGCCAACTCGCCACAGAACTCTCCTGGTAGGTCCTTTATTTTGACAATAAGAAAAGTCTGAAGTGAATAGTCCTCATCATGAACATCAACTACAGACCTGTCAACCAACGTTCCCTCTAAGGTGCGCGCCTGTGCAATTGCGCACTGCTCAAGCGTCCTCTGCGCACAGCAAATCTATGCCACGCACAAAATCAAATAAAAAAATAAGCGCATAACAATTTTCGACACACGGACACGACAGAGAAAACAGTTTTCGTCATCATTGTTCAAATATTGTAACGTCTGTCGAGACGCTTTGAAGACATGAATTCCATCGATCACTTTACTGAGCAAAACTCTTTATTGTCGGCCATAAACACATCACCAAAACATTAGTAAAAAAAATTATATTTAGCAAAACTGGTCATTTTCCGCAGTACAAACCAGACCAAAAGCAACTTTGTTATATCAACAGCAGCCGCTCGTCGGACAACTCCAACACCACACATAAAGTGTAATTCCAGGTCGTTACACTATGATTTACCAATCAAATGTGTGCTTGTTCTAGTGTCATTTATTAGGAGTCTTAATTTATAAATATTAATCATGAAATGCTGTTAGTATATTAAATAAATACTAATAAAAATATATTTTTTACAAACAGGAAGTTGCAGGAATGTACACATGATCCCCTGCTTACATCTCATTGTGCAACATGTGAATGTTTTAATGGGAACTAAATGCAATGTCTGAAAGGGGTACAAATTATTTCCAAAGCAGGACCTCCATCCAGACAAACAATACAAGTACACAGTTCATGAAAAACAATATTTTTTGTTATTGTCATTGTAAGTGGGCCTAAACACTTATATTAGAAAATAATCTCATGGAAATGACTGCTGTCATTTGATTATAATAATAAGAGACTGTTGTCTGTCTATCTGTGTTGGCCCTGCGATGAGGTGGGGACTTGTCCAGGGTGTACCCCGCCTTCCGCCCGAATGCAGCTGAGATAGGTTCCAGCACCGCCCGCGACCCCGAAAGGGACAAGCGGTGGAAAATGGCTGGATGGATGGAGATTGAACTTGTTATTTAGTCAGGTTTGGGACAGGTGTGCTGCTGGTGTAGCCACAGTGTGCCCGTCTGATGTTGCTCACATGGGCTCCACTGAATGCTCAGGGAGTTTTTGCGTTTGCTCACACACATTAAAAATTAGAGGGAACATTGCTGTCAACTCTTACAGTAGTCGGACTGGTCCACCGACAATACGACTAAAGTTAAAAATCTCCCAGATTGTGATGGTTTTGTGTGGATAAAAATTGTTGTAGCTTTTACCTGAACGTTGAAAGGATGATGAAGTGATGGTCGATAGACAATGTTTTTTTTTTTAAATAGATTACTCGCTTTAACCACTCTAAAACAGGGTTTCTGCGGGTCAATAAAAACTATTAAGTCATTAAAACAATTTTGCAAAAGAAAAGGCCCGAAAAAGCATTAATTATGATGTCCAGAGGCATTGAAAAAAATCATACAATTGCAATTGGCAACAAAAAAGCCAACAAAACAAACCACTCAACCTAGTTTTTTTTTTATTTGTGTGGAAAAACTGCACTTCAAGATGTTCAATATTTACTGCTCACAAATAGTGAGTCCATTTTATTTCTATGGTTGTTTACCTATTTAGTATAATTAAGTTATTGACTTTCCAATTACAATAGTTAAAATACTGCAGTAATGAAATGTCTGTTTATTGTGTTTAAAGGTTTACTTGCAATATTATATCTTATGATTACATGTGTGCCTAATTTGGCCACAGTTAATATAAACTTCTTAAAATATTTAACATTATTATTGTCAAATGCTTACAATTTTGTCTACACAAACAATTGTATGCGTTTGACTATATATAACACATATCTGCAGTAGGACATGGGCAATACAATTGTTTTAAGTTGCATTAAAAAGGCATAAAAAAATATTAAATTAGATTTGCTAAAACCTGCATAAACCCTGTGAACAAACATCCGTAACATGCAGCTCTTACAGTGTACACACACACACACACACACACACACACACACACACACACACACACACACACACACACACACACACACATCCAATCAGCAGTGAGGACATGCATACCTTCACAGCCTCGTAGTTGGAAATTTTTGGAACTCTCAAAGCCATGTCCACACCAACACGGATATTTTCGAAAACATTTTCCCCAACCTGGGGTTTGAAAGATCTCCACACGAGCGTGGAAAATGTTTTCCAACATCATAACACATTCACCGGTTATCCTTATTTTGTACAATTTGAACAATAACAACATATCAACACTTTATTAATCAAACAGCAAAACAGCCTCCCAGGTAGCTCAGACTTACTTCCGGTTCCTTTCTATGACGCTAAGCCTTCTGGAAAATGTAGTATACAAATATTTACTTCTTGGTTTAAATGTACTTATATATTTCTTTCTTTATTTAACATGTATTTATTCAGGGTAAGACCAATAAAAATGTTATTTTTTTGCAATGCTGACCTAGCAAGGAGGCATCATTTACATGTTAGAGATGTTGAAGAGTGATGATAATCTCATCTCTCATTACCAACAAATATTTGCTATACAGATTGCTCTTAAAGGCCTACTGAAACCCAGTACTACCGACCACGCAGTCTGATAGTTTATATATCAATGATGAAATCTTAACATTGCAACACATGCCAATACGGCCGGGTTAACTTATAAAGTGCAATTTTAAATTTCCCGCTAAACTTCCTGTTGGAAACGTCTATGTATGATGACGTATGCGCGTGACGTCACAACGGAAACGGAAGTATTCGTACCCAATGTGTCACCATACAAACTGCTCTGTTTTCATCGAACAATTCCACAGTATTCTGGACATGTGTGTTGGTGAATCTTTTGCAATTTGTTTAATGGACAATGGAGACTGCAAATAAGAAAGTTGTAGGTGTGATCGGTGTATTAGCGGCAGACTACAGCAACACAATCAGGAGGTTGTGTTGTGTTTGAGCTGGATAGCAGACGCACTACCGTGAGTACAGCCTTGGCTTCCAAACATTTGATCGCTTGCCCGTACGTGCGTGTCGCTATGTGCATGTCACATACGTAACTTTGGGGAAATATATGTTTCTTGCCGACTCTGATGGCGGCCGGGGTGTTGTCGAAAGCTACAACGCCCGCCGCCGCTCCATAGTTAGCTTCAATTGTTAAGCTTCGCCAAGCTGGAAATTATTAACCGTGTATTTACATGTTCATGGTTTAATAGTATTGTTGATCTTCTGTCTATCCTTCCAGTCAGGGTTTTTTAAAATTTTGTTTCTATCTGCATTTGAGCCCGATGCTATCACGTTAGCTCCGTAGCTAAAGTGCGTCAACGATGTATTGTCGTGGAGATAAAAGTCACTGTGAATGTCCATTTCGCGTTCTCGACTCTCATTTTTAAGAGGATATAGTATACGAAGTGGTTTAATATACAAATCCGTGATCCACAATAGAAAAAGGAGAGTGTGTGGAATCCAATGAGACCTTGTACCTAAGTTACGGTCAGAGCAAAAAAAGATACACCCTGCACTGCCTCTCTAGTCCTTCACTCTAACGTTCCTCATCCACGAATCTTTCATCCTCGCTCAAATTAATGGGGTAATCGTCGCTTTCTCGGTCCGAATCTCTCTCGCTCCATTGTAAACAACAGGGAATTGTGAGGAATCCTTCCTCCTGTGACGTCACGCTACTTCCGGTATAGGCAAGGCTTTTTTTTATCAGCGACCAAAAGTTGCGAACTTTATCGTCGTTGTTCTCTACTAAATCCTTTCAGCAAAAATATGGCAATATCGCGAAATGATCAAGTATGACACAAGGAATGGATCTGCTATCCCCGTTTAAATAAAACAATTTCATTTCAGTAGGCCTTTAACAGTTCACAAATGTTCTTACCCCGCGGATCTTTAAGATGGGCAAACACTTGTCAAGCGTAAATCATACACGAAGAATGTGTCCAACTTGTGGACGATGAAAATTAGGCAGCCTTTGTTGGTGTTTTTTTTATGTAATTATTATTATTACTTCTATTAGTTATAATGAATTAAACTGTACAGTGATTTGACAATGAGTTCTGAGGATGTGCTTTGGTTTGTTTTGATTTAAATTTATTTCGAACATGTATGCAATTCCAAAAGATACATCATATAGTTTACATGTACAGTTCTCTTTACAACATGTTTGAAAAGGAGTAGGAAGAAGCCAAGCTTATTTAATCCTACCCCTTTAGCATTTAATTGCAATTACCGACACATATGTTCACTTCCTGTCCTCATTTTGTAACAATTTACATCAGTGAAATACAACAGATCTCTTAATAACAGTTATGATCAGGTCGCTCTTGAAAAATAGATTTTAATCTCAAAGAGTCTTTACCTGGTTAAATAAAGGAAATTGAATGATTCACATATGAGGTGAATAATATCTAATTTTCAGTAAAGTTCAAGATGTTCATCAAAATTCTTCTTCCTTGTACTTTGTAAACACTTTTAGTTTGAACAGCCTCTTAAACTGGACCATATTAGTATATTGTTGAACGTCTTTGCTTAATTCCATAATTTAATTCCACATACTGATATAGTAATTTTTTGTGTTCTACGTGCATACAAATGTTTTAAATAAATAAAAATTCTGAGCTTATATTTCTACGCTTTTGTTGAGAAGAATTGGTGTACATTCTTGGCTAGCAGGTTAGAGTTTGTTTTGTACATAATTTGAGCTGTTTGCAAATGCACCAAGTCACTGAATTTCAATATTTTTGATTCAATAAATAAAGTATTTGTAGTGGGGCTGGGCCAATAAAACGATATCAATATATATTGCGATAGACACATAATATCAATATAAAATGTGTTCGATAAAACATTCTATATATATTTCTATTTTTTTAGTCGGAAGAAAACAAATTATGAAGCAAGATTCGTTGCATGAAGTCACTCGCGCTGTGGGAACCCAGGAAACAGGAAGTGTCACTGAGCAATGGGAGGGACACGCTAACAGCCAATCACGTAACCGTATCAACAACCAAGCTAGGCTGCGCTGTCTTTCTGTCTTGCTGTGGCAGTGTGGATTCTCTGCATGGAGTGAGAAGAGAAACTGTGATATCTTGATATATCAACTCAATAACAGAAACTTGTCTTCAGTTTTGGTGGTTTTAATGCAGACGGTGCGGGCAACATCCTGACATCCTGACACTTCCAATGTGTCTTGTTTAATTAGTTGCTTCCCAGACTACACTGTGTAGTGTTCAATAGCTTGTACACAACTGCCATCTAGTGTCCAAAACAAACTTCAAATCGACAGCATTTATTGTACCACCTTAGCTACGCTTATCCTACCTGCCTTCCAGACACCGTTTCCACTGATAAATAGCACCCTTGGTAAGTTGGAAATTGTATTACTGTATTTATTTGTAGGCTTAAATAAGTCATAAGATATATCAATAATTGATATCGATCAATATAAAAAGCATATGTTGTGATACAGTTTTCAGCCATATCGCCCAGCCTTAATTTGTATGTTATATTGATGAAAAATGTAATTGTAAAGCACATATTAAATACATTAATTTGAAATTATCAAGAAGCATTGGAGTGCTGGCAAAAGCACGACAAGACCTAGATGGAAAATCCTTCTAGCAACTATACTATTCACTCATTTATCCTTACTTGAGTTATTGTACAGAAGTTTGGGGAAATAATTATAAAACCAACATCCATCCCTTAACAATCTTACAAAAACGGGCAGTTAGAATCATCCATAATGTGGGGTTCAGGGAGCACACTAATAGCTTATTTTTAAGGTCAAAACTGTTAAAAATTTCCTGATTTTGTAAAATATTAGACATTTTTATAGCAAGAAGTTATCAATTCCCTGCAAATAGTCAAAGCTTACTCATAGAAAGAGATGTATGGTACAACCTCAGAGGAACAGCAAAATAAAAAACACGCTTTCGCACTCACCACAAGGAAAAGTTTTTGTGTCTCAGTCTGTGGGGTGAAATTAAGGAACAGTCTGAGTGACGAGCTCCAACATTGTTCAAACATTGAGCATTTTAAGAAATTGTACAAATCTAGTATTTTTGTCCAGTATAGAGAGCTCTCGGCTTGTTTTGAATGTGAGTAAGAATGTACTTTATTATGTAAAGAGTTATTGTAACACATTAATCTAAGCAAATCAAGTTATGTAAATCCAGATAAATGTGATAAAATGCAGTTCAGAGGAAACCGGATGTTATTAAAGTTTAACGATGGAAAAGAGGTGGGATTCAAAAAGTTTATCTTCTTCCCATGACCCTTTTGAGAGAGGTTTTTTTTGTTAAATAATATTGTTATTGAGCACAAGATTGTTCTCTGGACATATGTATGTACAGTATATTATGTACTACATTTATGATATGGACTGACTGACATACTCAAACTGAATCATTCATTCATTCTTTATATCCAACATTATGCATTATTCTATCTGTCCTTTTTTGTAACACGTCGAGTGAAGTGTACTTTAGTTATTTTCCCCATATTTCTACACAATAACTCAGATATGGTAACACGAGCGAGCAGTAGAGCTGGGCGATATGGACGAAAAAGTATATCTCGATATATTTTTACTACAACTCAATATCCGATATATATCTCGAGATATTTTTAAGATATTTATTTTTGAGCGAGATTCACTGAAATTGAAGTGAATGACAACTGTAATGTAAACCAGTGTTTTTCAACCACTGTGCCGCGGCACACAAGTGTGCCGTGAGATACAGTCTGGTGTGCCGTGGGAGATTATGCAATTTCACCTAATTGATTTAAAAATATTTTTTGCAAACCAGTAATTATAATCCGCAAATGTGCCGTAGTTGAGTGTCTGTGCTGTCTAGAGCTCGGCAGAGTAACCGTGTAATACTCTTCCATATCAGTAGGTGGCAGCAGATAGCTAATTTCTCTGTAGATGTCGGGAACATGGTTTGTCATGATCACAGTATGCGGGAGGCAGCGTGTAGGTAAAAAGGTATCTAACACTTAAACCAAAAATAAACAAAAGGCGAGTGCCGCTTAGAAAAGGCATTAAAGCTTAGGGATGGCTATGCAAAACTAAACTAAAACTGAACTGGCTGCAAAGTAAACAAAAACAGAATGTTGGACGACAGCAAAGACTTACAGCGTGTGGAGCAGACGACGTCCACAAAGTACATCCGTACATGACATGACAATCAACAATGTCGCCACAAAGAAGGATAGCGTCCGCACAACTTAAATAGTCTTGATTGCGGAAACAAAGCAGGTGCGGGAACAGCGTTCAAGGAAGACATGAAACTCCTACAGAAAAATACCAACAAAAGAGGAAAAGCCACCAAAATAGGAGCGCAAGACAAGAACTAAAACACTACACATAGGAAAACACCAAAAACCTCAAAATAAGTCACGGCGTGATGTGACAGGTCGTGACAGTACACCTACTTTGAGACAAGAGCTATAGAGATGCATGCTTGGTCATGGTTTGAATTCATATCCAATAGTTGCGAGAACAACTTTTTATTGTCAATATCGGCTACTGAGTGTGTGTGCCTCAGAATTTTTTCAATGAAAAAAGTGTGCCTTGGCTTAGAAAAGGTTGAATAACACTGCTGTAAACAGTCAGTGGCACTTTTATTAACCCAGTTAGTCAAGATAGGTATTAACAGCACAGAAAATAAACTGTTTTAGTAGCACAGAATTACATAACATAAATAAAATAGAAAAATATTATTTTTAAGTAAAATAAATAACATAGCTGTGCGAATATAAAAGGTATCAAACTCAGATAAAAAATACATTTGCAGGCAGGCACTTTTTAATTCCCAGTCGATGATGTAATGGACTGTCACACACGTACGGTTCTGCTCAGCGCCAAGTAAGTGACTTGACTTAATTGTGTGGCTATTATTTTCCTCACTTCAGCATACATTTTTGGCAGCATTTGTCGTGCCAAACTCGAGAACAGATTTGATTTGGGCTTACATGGTAAACAACTCAAATGAATGTTTTATCCAGACGCATACATTTGTCCAAATGTGGCCAAGTAGACGCATTGTAGGTTTCCTGGACGTCGTCTACATCGCTAAAAGAAAAATCTAAAGAGAATCCCTCTGCCATTTTCCACTATTTTTTTAATATATAAATCGCCCGCTTGAAAATTCCTTCTTCTCTTCTCCGACTCTCTCGTCTTCATTTGGGATGTCTGTTGTGATTTCCCTTCCTGGTTCGATGACCCGCCCTATCTTGCCTCTGATTGGCCTGTCCTTAATGTTTTGCCCTAATATCAACCAATTGTGACTCATCATAGTAAACAACCAACCAATCATGGATGTTCTTATACGTGCAAGCATGTCTTGGAAGGAGGAAGGGGAGGAGTTTTAGTAGCGAGTGGGAAGCGGGGAAGAACAAGGAACACAACAAATAAGCGGTGTTTGGTCATTTTAACGTGAAAAAAATTATATCGATATTACAATATTTTAATCTTAATTCATATCTTGTTTAAAAATATATCGATATATCTTACAAACTCAATATATTGCCCAGCCCTAGCGAGCAGTAGACAATATGGAGTCATTTTTAGTCTAGTGACATATTTTGCTTTGTTAATTATAGAAATGTTTCTTGCCACCCTTTGTGGTATACTTTTTACATGAGATTTCCAGTTAATTCTCATCCATTATAACACCTTAAAATTCGATTTTTTTCTCTTTCAATGTTTACTCCGTCTGTGTATTTGATTTTGGCTTTCTCCTCTACTGTTACAGAGTAACAATTATTTTAGTTTTATTGAGATTCAAGGACATTCTGATTTTGTTGAACCATCTCTTTAACTTGTTAATTTCTTCTGTTATTTGTATTAGCTTCTGTGTGTTCTCTACTGAACAGAAGTCAGGTGTGTTATCCGCAAACAGTACTAACTGTAAGTTTTTTGCAACTTTACAAATGTTGTTTATATCGAGGTTAAGCAATTTTGGTCCCAGTATTGATCCCTGGGGTACGCCACAAATATTTCTAGCTCTTTTACTGCCATTTAGTGTCTACTTTTAAGTATTTGGTATGAAACGAGTAAAACATCAATACAGTATTTGTTTTTTAATTTTTGTTAAAATTCTGTGCTTAATGAGATTAAAAGGAAGACTTAAAACACTGGCAACAAATGCATAAAATCTCAAGTTGATTCAAGGTTATTGAAAAAAATAAGCCTTTAAACAGGGGTGTCCAAAATTTGGAGTGTGTGCGTGTGTGCGTGTGTGCGTGTGTGTGTGTGTGTGTGTGTGTGTGTGTGTGTGTGTGTGTGTGTGTGTGTGTGTGTGTGTGTGTGTGTGTGTGTGTGTGTGTGTGTGTGTGTGTGTGTGCGTGCGTGCGTTTTTCATGTGTGTGTGTGTGTGTGTGTGTGTGTGCGTGTGTGTGTGTGCATGCGTTTTTCATGTGTGTGTGTGTGTGTGTGTGTGTGTGTGTGTGTGTGTGTGTGTGTGTGTGTGTGTGTGTGAGAGAGAGAGAGAGAATATCATTTATATATAATTAAATACTAAGAGGTATGTAAAACTTTTATTCCTACCTTGTTTACTTATGTGACAACCTCTTTGTAATCCATCAAAAAAATCAAGCAGCTAAAAGTCAAACATGGATAAGTGATGAGAGTGTTTTGCATTTTTCCCATCTTTCCTTGCAATGGATTTGAATGTTGTAATTGCACATTTTTTATGGTGATGGGACGTGTTTTGTAAAATCCACAAAGTTCGGTGAGCAGGTTGTATTATGTGTGACCGTGTGTTGACTTTTTGGGCTGGTTGAATTTTTTTGCACCATGACTAGGAAAGGTTGTTTGGATTGGGTCATATAGGTAAGGTTGTGCTTGTGAAATCAAGGCAGCACACATCATGGTCACTGGTATTTCAATTTATTTTTGAAAACACCCCGCTTGGCAAGGTTGCTTATTGAAATTGATCTTGTACCGTCGTCTCGCCGGTCAAATGAAAGAATCCGGTGGACCGCATTTGGCCCATGGGCCGGGGTTTGGATACCCTGCCTTAAAACATTGCGACTTATGCTACAACTTTATGAAAAAGCTTTGTTTTAGGCTGCAACAATCACAAAAAAAGCCTGCAAAATCCTGGAGGAACGGACTTAATACAAGATTGTTTTGTACTTACATTGTTTCCTATGTGAAAACTTGCTGTGGGAAAGGTATATTTTGTCTAACGACATCGAGATGTATTATCGACGTGTCCACTATCTTTCAAATGAGTTCACACTCACACGGAAATCATCAGGAATGTATTTTGAATCGCCTGTGTGCATTGTAAGGCAATATGCCTGCGTGTTTACCGCTGCTCAAAATTAAATTAACCAAACATATTTCTGTCGCTAAATAAGGTCTAAAAACGGGAGATAATGTCACACAAAGGATTTTTATTTTCAATTACAAACACTAAACGTTAGCTTTTGTAACATCACTAGCCATGGGAATAACAACATCATGACATTTTCCTGATTTCTGATGAACGTTGCCTTGGGTAAAAAGTCTGTATATAAATGTTTCTTTTTGAGTGAATGTGTTCTGTCTTTGTGTAGGTTTGCAAAGAGCCAGGGCGCCTGCACCTTATCGCAGAGACTTTGAGGCCAAACTCAGAAACTTCTACAGAAAACTGGAAGCAAAGGGCTATGGCCAAGGACCAGGCAAGATCAAGTAAGGCTGGGTACAGATTTAACATTTTAATGTAAAAGCACATATATTGAGTTCAAACTCCAGGTTTCTTTGGCTAAAAAGCCTGAAAAAGTCCTTGAGTTATTTGTTCAGGCTATCAATATGGAAGTATTGTAGCAAAACAATTTGCAAATGTGTATTTCATACTTGCCAACCTTGAGACCTCCAATATCGGGAGGTGGGGGGGGGCGGGGGGTGGCGTGGTCGGGGTGGGGGGGGGCGTGTTTGGGGCGGGGGGCGTGGTTGGGGCGTGGCCAAGGGTGTGGTTAAGAGGAGAGTATATTTACGGCTAGAATTCACCAAATCAAGTATTTCACATATATATATAATATATATATATATATATATATGTATGAAATACTTGACTTTCAGTGAATTCTAGCTATATATATATATTTTTTTAATTTTATTATACATATAAATAAAAGACATACTTGAATTTCAGTGTTCTGCAGGCTATCCAGTAGGTGGCAGTATTGTCCTGTTTAAGAGTGTCACAACATTGCTGTTTACGGCAGACGAACTGCTTTACGGTAGACTAAACGTGACTGCTGTTGTTGTGTGTTGTTACCGCGCTGGGAGGACGTTAATGAAACTGCCTAACAATAAACCCGCATAAGAAACCAAGAACTCTCTCTGCTTGTTGTGCACTCTACTCTCTAAAAGCCGTAGATGTTATGACGTCATTGGGCAGGCAAGCTGGTCCGCATTGAGCTGGAGGGGGCGTGGCCTCCAGCTCCGGCTGAATACCGGGAGTTTGTCGGGAAAAGGGAGGTTGTCGGGAGAGGCGCTGAATACCGGGATTCTCCCGCTAAAAACGGGAGGGTTGGCAAGTATGGTGTATTTTAATCTGTGTGTGTGTGCGCGCGTGTCTTTATTCAGATCCGCATTTCCGCGTTCTTTGTCTGTGATGGATTTGTGTGTATGTAAAAAAAATTATGTGTCATGAAGCAGGAACCCTCGATTCGGCTGTTTTTTTAACCCACCATACCCACCACTAGTCAGTGCCCAGCAGCCGGTGATGTAAACAAAGCTGAAGTTATCTTAAGATTCGAATGGTGGGCGATACTGAGAGTCGATTCCAGACTGATAATTTTTACTTGAAATGCCATGGTCGTTAAATAATTTTGTAGTGCAAAATAGCAACAAAAAATCAATGTAACAAAATTATGAATATAAATGTTGTCACCTATTTGTGAAAATTAAATACAGTCACATTTAACCCTTTTTTCACCTTGTACACCACATTAGTTCAGGTCCAGATTAAAAACGTAAAATTCTGAAATCTGGACTAGTTTATCCCACAGACCCTGAAGATTAAAAAAAAAATCACAATTTGCGATTTGTGAAATCTTTATTCTATTTGTGAAAATGAAATAAAGACACATTTAACATTTTTTTCCACCCTGCACCGCAGAGAGCTCCCGAATAGTTGACCCAACTATCAAACTTATGAGCTCATTTCTGGCTGTATCAAAAGTGTCATAATAAAATTGTAGAAAAGCGTTAAGCAACATTTAACTTACCTGATTGGATTCTAGCACTCCAGTGGGCTGTGTAGACAGCAACAGTCACTGCATGAAAAGAGACATGTGATTGATCAGAGTATTATGGAATAGAAATATTGCCTTGTCATTGACTTGAAAACAATGTTGTTTTTTGTTGTTATTTTGCCCTAAATTAGTGACATAATTATTCAATGATTATGACATTTCAAGTAAAAAGTAAAGATCGGTTCGCAACCGAGTGTTCAGCGCCTGGAATGAGGTTCAGCATCTCCAAATCTGAGGCCATGGTTCCCAGCAGGAAACAGGATGGTTTCTACAGTCCAGGTAGAGAACGAGACTCTGTCCCAGGTGGAGGAGTTTAAGTATCTCGGGGTCTTGTTCACGAGTGAGGGAAAGATGGAGAAGGAAATCAGCCAGAATTGGAGCAGCTTGGGCAGTATTGCAGTCTCTCTGCCACACTGTTGTGACAAAACGAGAGCTGAGCCAGAAGGCAAAGCTCTCGGTCTGCCGAGCTATCTACATTCCTACTCTCACCTATGGTCATGCAGTGTGGGTCATGACCGAAAGAATAAGATCGCGGATTCAAGCGGCCGAAATGAGTTTCCTCAGAAGGGTGGCTGGCATCTCCCTTAGAGATAGGGTGAGAAGTTGAGTCACCCGAGAGAGACTCGGAGTAGAGCCGCTGCTCCTCCTCTTGGAAAGGCGCCAGCTCAGGTGGTTCGGGCATCTCGTGCGGATGCCTCACGAGCGTCTCCCTACGGAGGTCCTCGTTGCACGTCCCACTGGGAGGAGACCCCAGGGCAGGCCAAGGACCAGATGGCGATTACATCTCCTCTCTGGCCTGAGAACGCTTCGGGATCCCCCATAAGGAAGTTGCTAATGTTGCTCTGGAGAGGGAAGTCTGGGGGTCTCTGCTGGAGCTGTTGTCCCCGCGACCTGATTCCAGATAGGTGGTTGAAGATGGATGGATGGAAGTATCAGTCTGGTATCGGCCATCTCGCTCACCATTTCAATCGGAAGCGAACTTCAGGCTCGTTCACATCTATGGCTGAAAGGCGCAGACAAGTGGAGAGTATTGGCAAAATAAGTTTATCCCCCGTTTTTATTTGTAAAGATTTTACAGTTTAACAATAAAGGTAAAACGGGTGTTGTGCGCTTCACTTCTGGTCATGCAGGTTTCTCAGTGATGTCGTTTATCGTTACATCCCTAAGTTGTATCAATCCTTCTACTTGTAGACCAGGGGTGTCCAAACTTTTTCAACTGAGGGCCGCACACGAAAAAATTAAAGCATGCAAGAGCCATTTTTATATTTTTCATTTTCAAACCATAACAAAATATATGGATTTTGTTTGTTTTTTACCTTATGCTACGTTCACACCAACGTCATTAAGAACAAGGTAGCCACTGTTTGCTGTTAAAAATATATATTTTTTGCGTGTATTTTAACATTTCTGACTTGGACTGAATGAAATATTTTTCAAAGAAAACGGACATAAAAATAATGGTGTTATTTTTTTAGTTGATTGCAAGTCTGCGTGGTCGCAAATGCCCAGCTACAAATATGCAGAGATGTATCAGTCGCTGTTGGCGGGCCATTGGAAAAATGCTTTCTCTGTGTCCTAAAAAATATCTTATTTGGGTTCTTACAGGCTGTTGATAAGGCGAGAACACCTGCTAGAAGGCACCTTCAATCAAGTGATGGCGTATTCTCGTAAAGAGTTACAAAGGAACAAGCTTTATGTCACTTTCTTGGGGGAGGAAGGGTAAGACATACACACAACACACACATAAAAGGGTTTCCCATACATTAATTTATTTTTGGGTAGTCTGCCGCAAATTACTTTTGGACCGCTACAAGAGTTTTTTGGGGGGTTTTCTTAAGAATTGGCACATGAGCATTTGCTCATCCTCGCTAGCGATCACATTATTATTAGGGATTCACGATAATAGAAATATGAACCGATACAAATAATTTCCAGACCTTTACAACAGATAACAATAACCGCCATTTATGTACATATATTTTCACAACATTTTGTGAGAAGTAATTAACTTAACAGTTTTCACACTTTTGCCCAAAAGTGTACATTCTACCAAATAATATACAAATCTTTTTTAATTAATAGAATAGCGCCATCTAATAATTATTTACTTAATATAATTTGAGTACAAATACACTTCCTACTATGATTCTGATCCATGCAAACAATTACAATCATCGTGTAGAGCAAAAAGAAGTTTGAATTTATTGATATTTTAACTTCAATTATTTCATTGATGAACAAGCAACTCAAACATTCTGAATGATTTCATAAAATATATATTTTTTAAACATGATTTCATAAAATAAAAAAAACATTCATAAAATGAGGTCATCAGAACTAGGCCAATACGATTCAGCATTGCAGTCAGCAACACCAAAACAAATGGAATCACATCTCTTATTTACAAAAATAAAATTATATTTTTCCCCTAGCTGTTTTAAAATAGTGCAATACGTCCCTGCGAAAGGCAACATTAAATTGTAGAAATCAAGGTTGTAATGATAAAGTGCATTTTCCCTCTAAGAATTCATAAATGGCAACTAACTAAAGCAGTGGTTCTTAACCTGGGTTCGATCGAACCCTATTGGTTCGGTGAGTCGGCCTCAGGGGTTCGGCGGAGCCTCTGCCGCGGAGGTCAAGACACACCCGACTCGTCATGTAAATAAAACCTTCTCCCTATAGAATATTATGGATACCCC
Organism: Entelurus aequoreus; assembly: GCF_033978785.1. Lineage (NCBI taxonomy): Eukaryota > Metazoa > Chordata > Actinopteri > Syngnathiformes > Syngnathidae > Entelurus > Entelurus aequoreus. The sequence continues at coordinate 43,768,183 of NC_084745.1, forward strand.
CAAACAATGTTCCTTCTAATTTTCCATCTGATTTTCAGGTGTGTAATTTGTTGTGAGTTCATGCACTGTGTTGGTTTTGTTCTTTGAACAAGGTCATGTTCATGCACGGTTCATTTTGTGCACCAGTAAAAAAACATATCATTTTGTCTTGTGTTGAAAAAATAACATTTTATTTTTCACTAAAGAAGGGTTCGGTGAATGCGCATATGGAACTGGTGGGGTTTGGTACCTCCAACAAGGTTAAGAACCACTGAACTAAAGTATTTTCTCTGAAACTGTTGCCTCTTATCAAACACTTTCTCATCACTTCTGTGGCTTTACGTTTGCGGCGGTCACCACTATTAATGCTAGGTCTCACCTTAGCAGCACAAGCATCGTGCATACCTAACTAATTTCTATGATTTGTCTTATTAGCTTGTATCTTTTAAATGGCTGCATAACTACCGTAGTCTACATAGGTAGGGGCACTCTTCCATCTATTGGTGTTAGCTAACACTGACCTTTGTGTCACAGAAAATTAGAGTATGACACCATATATTTACTGTATGTTTTAATAAGATGGTGTGTCCATATGGAGTAATACACATTTCTTGATTTTTTTTGTCTTTTCAGGCTAGATTACAGTGGACCGTCCAGAGAGTTTTTCTTCCTTTTGTCTCAGGAATTGTTTAATCCATACTATGGACTATTTGAGTACTCAGCAAATGATACCTACACTGTTCAAATCAGCCCCATGTCTGCATTTGTGGAGAACCATCTGGAATGGTAAGTTGATTTATCAACAAGACAAATACAAGTATGTACACATACAGTCAATGACATGTTTTTTTCCACCAACTACCAAGTCAGCTTTTATTTTTGTATCAAACACTTATTTCACTCAAGCACATGCTAATTATTGTATTTAATGTTTGACATTCTGTATCTCTGTGTTAGAATAACCCCGTCATAAAAACTATTGACTGTTCATATATTTGTAACGGTCTAAACTTAAAAAAATCATCGACTTATTTTTTCTAATTAACAATTTTTTTTTATATTTTACAGAGGAATCTTAAATGAAATCGGAGTACTCAACTTTGGGGACTTAGCAGTATTAAATATTCATGGAAAGTATAATTTCTGAAGAAAATACATTAATGCAGGATATCAGTTACGTGGTTCAAAACAAATATATATTAACTCCGCAATCTGCACTGTTTACATAAGCCTTTGATTAATTTATAATAATTAGTTTTAATGAATTTTTCAACCTTATGCTACCTAGTCGGGCTATCTTTGAATCTAATTCATTAGATTTCGACTGATCATAGACTATAGGCATCCTATGTTGTTGTTTTTTAAGAGCACTGCTAATGGGGATCAATGTCCGACAATTAGGTTATGTGAGGTTGTGATTAAAGGCCTACTGAAATTTTTTTTTTTTATTTAAACGGGGATAGCAGATCCATTCTATGTGTCATACTTGATCATTTCACGATATTGCCATATTTTTGCTGAAAGGATTTAGTAGAGAACATCGACGATAAAGTTCTCAACTTTTGGTCGCTGATAAAAAAAGCCTTGCCTATACCGGAAGTAGCGTGACGTCGCAGGTTGAAGGGCTCCTCACATTTCCCCATTGTTTACACCAGCAGCGAGAGCGATTCGGACCGAGAAAGCGACGATTACCCCATTAATTTGAGCGAGGATGAAAGATTTGTGGATGAGGAACGTGAGAGTGAAGGACTAGAGTGCAGTGCAGGACGTATCTTTTTTCGCTCTGACCGTAACTTAGGTACAAGGGCTCATTGGATTCCACACTTTCTCCTTTTTCTATTGTGGATCACGGATTTGTATTTCAAACCACCTCAGATACTATATCCTCTTGAAAATGAGAGTCGAGAACGCGAAATGGACATTCACAGTGACTTTTATCTCCACGACAATACATCGGTGAAGCACTTTAGCTACGGAGCTAACGTGATAGCATCATGCTTAAATGCAGATAGAAACAAAAGAAATAAGTCCCTGACTGGAAGGATAGACAGAAGATCAACAATACTACTATCAAGAGACACCGAACCAAACGTTGGACCTGTAACCACACGGTTAATGCTGTGCCGCCTGTCGAAGCCTAGCAATGCTGTTGCTAACGACGCCATTGAAGCTAACTTAGCTACGGGACCTTGTCAGAGCTATGATAAAAACATTAGCCCTCCACCTACGCCAGCCCTCATCTGCTCATCAACACCCGTGCTCACTTGCGTTTCAGCGATCGACGGCGCGACGAAGGACTTCACCCGATCATCGATGCGGTCGGCGGCTAGCGTCGGATAGCGCGTCTGCTACCCAGCTCAAAGTCTTCCTGGTTGTGTTGCTGCAGCCAGCCGCTAATACACCGATCCCACCTACAGCTTTCTTCTTTGCAGTCTCCATTGTTCATTAAACAAATTGCAAAAGATTCACCAACACAGATGTCCAGAATACTGTGGAATTTTGCGATGAAAACAGAGCTTTTTGTATTGTGATACAATGTGTCCGAATACTTCCGTTTCAACCATTGACGTCACGCGCAAACGTCATCATACATAGACGTTTTCAACCGGAAGTTTAGCGGGAAATTTGAAATTGCACTTTATAAGTTAACCCGGCCGTATTGGCATGTGTTGCAATGTTAAGATTTCATCATTGATATATAAACTATCAGATTGCGTGGTCGGTAGTAGTGGGTTTCAGTAGGCCTTTAAGGGCTATATAAGTAAACTTTGATTCATTGATTGAGGTTGATAGTCGGATCAGACTATGACAAATGGAATAGTCTACTATTCTAAAGCAACCCTACTAAATAGTGTTGTTTTGTTGAGTTGTGTCTTGACCGGTCTCCTCCTCCCGGGATGGAGGACGACAGGGACGTGTGATAGTTTAAGAAAGACTGGGAGGATTCATACATAACTTTTGGTCCACCAGATTCTGACAAAGACAACATAACTTTGACGTTGAAGCCACGTGGAGTTTAGGGCCTAGTTCAGCAGTCGGCAACCCAAAATGTTGAAAGAGCCATATTGGATCAAAAATACAAAAAACAAATCTGCAAAAAATTAAAAGCCTTATATAACTCTTATAATAAAGGCAACACACGATGTGTCTATATGAGCTAAATTAGCCTACTATCAAAATGACTGTGTCGCAGGCTGATGCCATTCTTCGTTGACATAAATGTTGAACTGTAATACATTTCTACACATTTGTACAACTTTGGATTTTTTTTGTGTAACGGAGGCTTCTCAGAGGATGAGATAACTCCTGGAAGTTACTGGCTTAGAATGGCCAAAGGTATAGATGTGTATGTCCAGGTTAAAGGAAACGGCAGTCTGTCTTCTTCTAGTGGATTTATTACAATCTTTGCAAGCTTGGTAATGTTTATTGTGGTCTATAACGGCACACAAACAACTACCAAAAATGCAGCCAATATTACATACAAATAATGTGTCATGAGACATCCATCCATTTTCTACCGCTTGTCCCTTTCGGGGTCGCGGGGGGTGCTGGAGCCTATCTCAGCTGCATTTGGGCGGAAGGCAGTGTACACCCTGGACAAGTCGCCACCTCACCACAGAGCCAACACAGATAGACAGACAACATTCACACTCACATTCACACACTAGGGACAATTTAGTGTTGCCAATCAACCTATCCCCAGGTGCATGTCTTTGGAGGTGGGAGGAAGCCGGAGTACCCGGAGAGAACCCACGCAGTCACGGGGAGAACATGCAAACTCCACACAGAAAGATCCCGAGCCCGAGGTTGAACTCAGGACCTTCGTATTGTGAGGCACATGCACTAACCCCTGTGTTGCCCTGTTTCATATATGTGATAGAAATATTATTACTATGAACCTATTTTATTTACCCTAAATTACGGACTATAAGTCGCTACTTTTTTCCTACGCTTTGAACCCTGCGACCTATTTACCAGTGCGTTCTATAGCCCGGAAAAAACGGTAAATCAAATGTTTTTCAGACATGCAAATATAAATTATTTACACACAGGACATAAGTAGAGGAAATTAAATGAGCTCAAATATACCTACAAACGACGCATAATGATGCAATATCTACATACAGCTAGCCTAAACAGCATGTTAGCATTGATTAGATTGCAGTCGCGCACTGACCAAATATTCCTGATTAGCACTCCAACAAGTCAATAACATCAACAAAGCTCACATTTGTGCATTCTCGCACAGCATAAAACATTTGGTGGACAAAATGAGGCAAAGGAGTGGCATAAAACACGTCTTTCTGTGGCAGCGTCGGAGAAAGTCTTACATGTAAACAAACTACGGTGAGTTAAAAGACCGCCCAAATTAGTGGGACAAAACGGTGCTTGCCAAATACTCTCATCAGGGAAGCATGTATAACATAAACAGTGGGATTTCTAACAATTAGGAAGGTTTGTCCTCCTCGGGAAACCACATTAAAACAAAAAATATACTTTTTCCCCCACCTTTTTCCATTTTGATATATTTTTTAAGGCGCTCCAGGGAGCCACTAGGGTGGCACTTTCGAGCTGCAGGTTGCCGACCCCTGGCCTAGTTGTATACCTAACATGAGATTCCTGTAATCAAGGGTGAGGCAGATCTCCTCTTGTCTTAGTGATGCAAAGTCAGTTAGTATGTATGTGTGTGTATGTATAGCATTTAATGGCCATTAAAGGGGAACTGCACTTTTTTTCGGGATTTTGCCCATCATTCACAACCCCAAGTATAAAGTATCAATCACAATCTTGGGCACACAACATGTAAATTAAGTTTTTGGATGTTTTTTTAGAGGGCTTTATAAGCGTAATGGATGTCTCCTGTTAGCTACATTGTTAGCCACCTCTTGATAGCGTTTTTTTTGTTGTTATTTAGAATACACAAAATAGAGAAAAACATATGTGTGCTTGTCTCACACAGAGATTATGAATGATTGGCAATATTACAAAATAAAGTGCAGTGAAGAATGAAGGACTGTTGAGCGTAAAACTAAATGTTGACCTGCACACACCCTGGTGTGACATGTGACTTCAAATTACGGCAGATACTAAAGTATTTTACTCTGTTAAGCGCCCTCTAGTTTAATTTAAGGAGCAACAATAAGTCAAAGTTAGTGTTTTTAATTACTAGTGTAAAGTTTGTCATTTTTATTGCGTTGGTTCACATGGCAATGTCAGGGCATTGGCATATTGATGGTCTTGTGTTTGCTTAGGTTCCGTTTCAGTGGGCGCATCCTGGGCCTGGCTCTGATTCATCAATACCTCCTGGACGCTTTCTTCACCAGACCTTTCTACAAGGCCCTACTCAGGCTGTGAGTGTCTTGGAATATTCAATCGCCGCACTTAGACCAAGCTTACGATGAAGAAGAAGTGACCCCTTGTTTATTGAACATTGGTTTAAATAAGGTTCAGAACGGTAAACAATGATGTGGATAATCGGTCATCTTCAAACAGGACATTCTTGAGCTTTGAGATTGTTTGGACTGTATGGCTATAGTTCCCCTAAGGTAATTTTACCGTATTAGCATACACATTAATCTTTGACATCATTGAAATATGAAGCAAGTACTGCAATATGAAGTAGAAGGTGGCCAATACTACCGATCTCAAATATCAAAATCAATTATACATCTGAAACAATTGTTAGGCTTTTCTAATCAAACTTGAATTCCGTTAGATGCATGTTTTGTACTAAAATTAATTGATAAAAAATAAATTGTTCAATATTTTTTTGGGTGTAAAATAATAGATTTTACATCATGAAAACAAACCTTGCAAACCTTCCTGAGACAACTCCGGCTGACAGTACATCTGCTTAGAAGACCAACAGGAGACAGTGTGAATGTTTCGGGAAATTTGCCATTATATTCTTATCAGTGACAGAGCAGGCACAGGCTAGGTATACGTTTGTGGTAAAATTTTAATATGAAACGTCCTGTCATATGCGCTTTTTTAGTGAGGATCCCGGATATCGCAGAGCCCTACGCACAGGTTGTGATGTACGTATAGAGAGTGGCAGTCCTGCATACTAATACGTTTGCTTAAACTTTTTTAAATCATTACATTTGTTTGTGATTTTGCCTTTGTAAATATATTAAAGATTATTTTTAAAAACACACTAATTTGCAAACAATTTACTAATTGCTAGGATGTTACTGACGTCACGTCCTGCCCAGCAAATACTGGTGGTGGTCAAGCTAGCTCTGTTCTCGATAGGTACTAGGCACCATTTTGCCTTTCTCGAAGAAAAGAATGCCCTAAGTTTGTGTTGTTTTTGGCTGTACGAATCTTTCAAATCGCGGAAAGGATAAACCATTCTTCAGAGTTCCTCGAGAGGTAATCAAAAAGGGTGGAAAAGTGCTGGATTTGTGGAAACGACGACGAGAAAAGCATGCAGCTCACACTCCAGTCAAATAATGCATGAGTTTGCGGTGATAACTTTGTTAAAGGTTTGTTTGATATACTTCTAACGGTTGTTTCCCATTTAAGTCTTATTAGGGACCGATGTCCCATTGGGACAGAGTACCCTATTGTATTTCTAGCGTTTTATTATTATACCGCTGCCTCTTTGAGCTGTAATTTGACCCCCTTAACATGTTTCAAAACTCACCAAATTGGACACACACATCAGGACTGGCGAAAATTGCGATCTAATCAAAAAACAAACCACAAAACTCAAAATTGCGCTCTAGCGCCCCCTAGGAAGAAAACACAGACAAAACTGCCTCTAATTACCAGTAGGAATGTCGTAGAGACATGAAACAAAAACCTCTATGTAGGTTTCACTTAGACCTATATTTCATACACTGACAACCCCCAGCAAAAATCAACAGGAAGTTTGCAATTCCCCCTTCAAAACAAAAGTTGAGTAAAAACAGTCACCTTTTTTCAAACATTATCTCCTCTGAGCGCGTTCGTCGTGTTGGCTTCAAATTAGCACAGGAGAGAGATTGAACCCTTCTGATTAAAAGTTGATGAAAGAGTTATAATTACTGCTCCGGTTTGGATTTTATGAGCCCTCAAAGTCGGTCCCGTCCATCGCTGCTTGCAGCTTTAATGTTGATATTGTTTTTTATTTGTTAAACACATTTTTGCTACGAGTGTTTCGAAAAGCACCAACTCTGCGTGTCTAAATAAAAGAAAGACTTAAAATAGTTAAGTTTTTACCAAAGGCAGCAATCATAAATGAAGCTTTCAGCACATACACAATGTTGACATCTATTGTTATATTTTGATAAAGACGGGAAAAACACGCTACTCGTAAACAACGTGTGCATCAACAACAAACATGGCAGTAGACGCGAAATGTTAATAAAATGCAACCTTACCCGAGCAAAAACGATGCATATTTATCCGAAAGAGTTTTGATACTAATTTCTTTGGCCCAGCCACACACAAAGAAGTTGCAGACCTCCATAATTTTCCAAGTTGTATTCTGTTTTGTCATGTAGAATGTCTGGGAATGCGACCGACATAATCTATATCATCACTCGACAAATCTTTTTATAAAGTATAGAAATCTATGTGATTGCAGTGTTTGATTTATTTTTTTTGTTCGTATCTGCTTTTTGCAGGAAGATTTAAGCCTTGATTGTACTCAGATAGTTTGCGCACTTCTTGCTGTACAACAGCCATCTTAGCTTGGTCGACCACCACTGGTTTTCACTTCTGGGAAGAAGTCAAGTGTCGGACTACCAGCTATACAGGTTAGGGGTGTCCCGATACAAGTTTTTCATTTCTGATACGATACTTATATTGTCCAGATACGATATCGGCAGGAATCATACATACTTTTGTTATTGTGTAGTGTGGACAGTTAAAGGCTTGATATAGTAACATTAGTCAAACAGAACAATGGTAGGTATGAAAAACACTAACCTATTTTGTTTGGAAAGGACTTAAGCTGTCATTGTGTTAAAGTGGAGTGTTTTTTTTGTTGTTGTTTTTTGGCAACAACTACTAGCCAGGATAATTTGGTCAAAATCATGACTATGTACACTGCCGTTCAAAAGTTTGGGGTCACCCAAACAATTTTGTGGAATAGTCTTCATTTCTAAGAACAAGAATAGACTGTCGAGTTTCAGATGAAAGTTCTCTTTTTCTGGCCATTTTGAGCATTTAATTGACCCCACAAATGTGATGCTCCAGAAACTCAATCTGCTCAAAAGAAGGTCAGTTTTGTAGCTTCTGTAACGAGCTAAACTGTTTTCAGATGTGTGAACATGATTGCACAAGGGTTTACTAATCATCAATTAGCCTTCTGAGCCAATGAGCAAACACATTGTACCATTAGAACACTGGAGTGATAGTTGCTGGAAACGGGCCTCTATACATCTATGTAGATATTGCACCAAAAACCAGACATTTGCAGCTAGAATAGTCATTTACCACATTAGCAATGTATACAGTGTATTTCTTTAAAGTTAAGACTAGTTTAAAGTTATCTTCATTGAAAAGTACAGTGCTTTTCCTTCAAAAATAAGGACATTTCAATGTGACCCCAAACTTTTGAACGGTAGTGTACATTGAAAGCTGAAAACATGTTTGTTATCAGATACTTACTAATGAGTTCTGCCTTGGAGACTTTGTATGTGTAGGTAATAATCAAGTATTATTATTTGATACTTGTTTATATTGACAAATGTGATATTTACAATAAGACTGCAATATTGTTCAATTAAGGACATTTATTACGTATGTAGGCCTATAGCCTACCATGTTACCTTTTGTAAATGACTTGACTAAAATACAAGAAAATACTAACCTTGTGTGCTTATTGGAAGACATTTATATATTTACTGTACTAGTGGAAAGCTGTACAGCCAGTTAACGCGCTGCAGGACTGCTTGTATCAGAGCGCTGAATCCGGTACTGTCAGGCTTGGTAAAAAGGATAGGACTCAGATGCAAAGTAGGGAATACTTCGACAGGCTTTTATTTTGACAGCTCCCTTTCACCTCCAGAGTCAAGGTAATACAATATTTATTTAACAAAAAACTAGTCGGCGAAAAAGGTTCCAAAAAATAGGAACAACCAAAAATCACTTCAAAAGTGAGGAAAACACAAAAACAAAGACGAACTATGATTGGCGCCGTATATGCTATAAAATTTATTAACACAAAAACGCTCCAACAGGGGGAAGAAACAATGGCTATGAAAAATTGTACACTTATCTAATCTAATAAAGTTTAACAAAAAATGTCACTCAAAAATTTGAGGAAAGAATGAAAGAAAAAACTGATAACTCACCACTTCGGCTGAATAAACTAAATAACAAAAAATCACTCTGCTGAGGAGGAAAAAAGGAAAACTCAAAATAGCAACGAAGGAATTCAGGATCAAGGAAAATAAACACAAAGACGAGGCAAGGCATGGACATGGGTGCTAGAGAGGCACGAATACACGAGACAATCTGGCACAGAACAAGGGAAGGCGTGGGCTTATAAAACACATGAGGGTAATGGGAAACAGGTGGAAACAATCAGGGGTCAGGGATGACATCAGACTGATGACACAAAATCAAATCAAATCAAATCAACTTTATTTATAAAGCACATTTAAAATTTACCACAGGGGTAGCCAAAGTGCTGTACAATGGGCAGGTTAAAAGATAATACGAGAACCGAGCAAACACAACACAACACAAACAGAACACGATAAAAAATAAATGAATAAAATAAATAAAACATAAAAACATTAAAATAAATAAATAAATACATTAAAAAAAAGAAAAGAAAAAAAAAGGAAGGGCAAGTGATCTGACACGAGAGGAGTTACTTTTCAAAGTAAAACATGCAATTCACAAGACAGAAGAAACCAAGACAAGACATCCCTCACCGCGGTGTGACAGGTCCATGTTTTTTGGTTGATATTAGACCCATTTGAACATAGAAAAGAGAACTGAAAAATCTGTCAATCTCGTCACGCTCATATTGATCCAATGCCGATACTAGCTTTGGTATTGATACTGTGGATTGATTCGCTTACCCCTAAAGGCAAAAAAATTGTCGTTGGAAGCCACATCATAACTGGAAGGGAATCATATTTGTGGACTTTGTGTATATTTCAGGCCAACAGACCTTTCTGATCTGGAGTATCTGGATGAGGAGTTCCATCAATCTTTGCAGTGGATGAAGGACAACGACATCACAGACATCCTGGACCTCACATTCACTGTCAATGAGGAGGTCTTTGGCCAGGTCTGTTTGTGTGTGGATAGTGCAAATGGACCAGAAGGCAGATAGGAAACAATTATTTACTTGCCTCAAGCACGAACAGCGGAAAGGCAACACATCAATTTCTGTTTAAAAAGAGCCGTTCTCGTTTGACAGAGAAGTCCTCATATCCAGATTTTATATTTAGTTTCAAATAAAAAAAAGTAGACGTGTGGTCAGAGAAGAATATATTTACAGAAAATACAATATTTTAACTGCGCTCACTTTCCTAACACTTATCTTGCCAGGTGACAGAACGGGAATTGAAGTCCGGAGGCTCACATCTTCAAGTGACTGAGAAGAACAAAAAGGATTACATTGAACGAATGACCAAGTGGAGGGTGGAGAGGGGAGTGGTCCAACAGACAGAAGCCTTAGTCCGAGGATTCTATGAAGTACGCAACACCCCAACACACATTTAACACATGTTCAAAACAGGTTCAACATATTCAACGTGCGACTAACACAGATTTAACACACATTTTCAACACATATTCAACACACCTTCAAAACAGGTTCAACACATTCAACGCGCAATTAACACACATTTAACACACTCAACACACGTTCAACACATTCTACCCACGTTCTAAACATGTTCAACACACGTTTTACACATTTAACACTCAGTCAACACACATTTAACACATTTTCAACACATATTCAACACACGCTCATTACACATTTTACACACATATTCAACACATGTTCAACACACCTTCAAAACAGGTTCAACGCGCAATTAACACACATTTAACACACGTTCAACACATTTTACCCACGTTCAAAACATGTCAACACATGTTTTACAAACACATTTAACACTCAGTCAACACACTTTTAACACATGTCCAACACATTCAACGCGAGATTAACACACATTTAACATAAATTTAACCCACATTTAACACACATTCAAAACATGTTTAAAACATGCTCAATACACATTTTAGACACATATTCAACACATGTTCAACACACCTTCAAAACAGGTTCAACGTGCAATTAACACACATTTAACACATTCAACACACATTCTACCCACGTTCAAAACATGTCCAACACATGTTTTACAAACACATTTAACACTCAGTCAACACACATTTAACACATGTTCAACACATTCAATGCGCGATTAACACACATTTAACATAAATTTAACACATGTTCAACACACATTTAACACATTCAAAACATGTTCAACACATGCGCAATATACATTTCACACACATATTCAACACATGTTCAACACACCTTCAAAACAGGTTCAACACATTCAACGCGCAATTAACACGCATTTAACATACATTTAACTCACATTCAACACACGTTCAACACATTCTACCCACGTTCTAAACATGTTCAACACATGTTTTACACATTTAACACTGTCAACACACATTTAACACATGTTCAACACATTCAACGCGCAATTAACGCACATTTAACATAAATTTAACACATGTTCAACACACATTTAACACACATTCAAAACATGTTCAACACACGCTCAATATACATTTCACACACATATTCAACACATGTTCAACACACCTTCAAAACAGGTTCAACAGGTTCAACACATTCAACGCGCAATTAACACGCATTTAACATATATTTAACACACATTCAATACACGTTCAACATATTCTACCCACGTTCTAAACATGTTCAACACACGTTTTACATATTTAACACTCAGTCAACACACATTTAACACATGTTCAACACATTCAACGCGCGATTAACACACATTTAACATAAATTTAACACATGTTCAACACACATTTAACACACATTCAACAGACGTTCAACACATTCTACCCACGTTCTAAACATGTTCAACACACGTTTTACACACATTTAACTCTCAGTCAACACACATTTAACACATGTTCAACACATTCAACGTGCGATTAACACACGTTCAACACACATTTAACACACATTCAACAGACGTTCAACACATTCTACCCACGTTCTAAACATGTTCAACACACGTTTTACACACATTTAACTCTCAGTCAACACACATTTAACACATGTTCAACACATTCAATGCGCGATTAACACACATTTAACATAAATTTAACACATGTTCAACACACATTTAAATCACGTCCAAAACATGTTCAACACACGCTCAACATACATTTCACACACATATTCAACACATGTTCAACACACCTTCAAAACAGGTTCAACACGTTCAACACATTCAACGCGCAATTAACACGCATTTAACATACATTTAACACACATTCAACACACGTTCAACACATTCTACCCACGTTCTAAACATGTTCAACACGTGTTACAAACACATTTAACACTCAGTCAACACACATTTAACATGTCCAACACATTCAACACGCAATTAACACACATTTAACATAAATTTAACACATGTTCAACACACATTTAACACACATTCAACAGACGTTCAACACATTCTACCCACGTTCTAAACATGTTCAACACACGTTTTACACACATTTAACACTCAGTCAACACACATTTAACACATGTTCAACACATTCAACGCGCGATTAACACACATTTAACATAAATTTAACACATGTTCAACACACATTTAACACACGTTCAAAACATGTTCAACACACGCTCAATATACATTTCACACACATATTCAACACATGTTCAACACACCTTCAAAACAGGTTCAACAGGTTCAACACATTCAACGCGCAATTAACACGCATTTAACATACATTTAACACACATTCAACACACGTTCAACACATTCTACCCACGTTCTAAACATGTTCAACACACGTTTACACACATTTAACACTCAGTCAACACACATTTAACACATGTTCAACACATTCAATGCGCAATTAACACGCATTTAACATACATTTAACACACATTCAACACACGTTCAACACATTCTAACCACATTCTAAACATGTTCAACACACGTTTTACACATTTAACACTCAGTCAACACATATTAAACACATGTTCAACACATTCAACGCGCGATTAAGACACATTTAACATACATCCAACACATGTTCAACATATGTTCAACACATTTGACACGCATTTAACATAGAATTAACATGCATTCAACACACATTTAACACATTCAACACTGAACTGAACTAATTTATCATGCGTTTAACACACTTAACATGCATTTACCACACATTCAACATGTGTTTAATATACATTTAACATTGATTCAACACGCATTCAACTCATGTTCAACACGTATTTAACAAACATTCAACACAAGTTCGAAGGATTTAACACACATTCAACATGAGTTCAAATGATTCAACACACATTCAACACATATTTAACACACATTCTAATCATGTTCATCACACGTTCAACACAGATTGAAAATATTCCACACACGTTCAACACACAGCTTCTTGTGCTTTTTCCACACAGGTGGTAGACGCTAGGTTGGTGTCGGTGTTTGATGCCCGAGAGCTGGAGTTGGTCATTGCTGGCACCGTGGAGATTGACCTCAGTGACTGGAGGAGTAACACTGAGTACAGGGGAGGTGCGTCAAATAAAAATACACATTCGTCATCAGAATTTTCAGTTTGGTTGAGAGGCGTACCAATTTTCCACCCGGTACATATGAAGTGTGCCAGGTGTTTGGCAAGCAGGAGTCATTGCTAGCAATAGTGCATACAAGAAACCCTCTTCTATCAATAAAGTCTCCTGTTTGGAACACTTGGCCTTCCCAGTAAAATATGTAAACGCACCAAATATTGACTACATAGAAAGTTAGAAGACCTCTCTTGTGAACTATTATAAATTATTCAACATGTATTCATTTTTCATTTGAAAATGTTTTGTTCTTTGGCGAATTACCCCCAAGCAGTTTGCAGTCTTTGTTTTGTTTTAAAAAATCACAAAACATTGTTACGTCCTGCATTTTGTTCCCTGTTCACAGTGCCCAAAATGAACTGTGATTTTAAAACCGATTCTGAATCATGATTATGTGTAGCTCCAGGATTTTGCTTGACTTTTTAAAATTGTTGCAACCTAAAATTCCTGGGAAACATTTAAAAAAACTTGTGATTTTACAGACAGGATTTCAACAATATTTGTAAAACCAGTACTGTGTTGATGTTTTACTCATTTTACACAGTACCACACACTTAAAAGTAGGCACTAGATCAGTGGTTCTTAACCTTGTTGGAGGTACCGAACCCCACCAGTTTCATATGCGCATTCACCGAACCCTTCTTTAGTGAAAAATAATGGGGTTTTTTTTAATTCAAGACAAAGTTATATGTTTTTGGTAACACTTTAGTATGGGGAACATATTCTAAGTAACAAAGACTTAATTTAGAGTTTTTTGGACACTAGGGGAACATATTCTAAGTAACAAAGACTTCATTTAGAGTTATTTGGTTAGGGTTAGAGGGTTAGGGCCAGGGTTAGAGGGTTAGGGTTATAATAAGGCCATGCCGAATAAGGCATTAATAAGTGCTTAATAATGTCTAGTTAAGAGCCAATATGTTACTAATTTGCATGTTAATGATCAACTAATTAATGGTGAATATGTTCCCCATACTAAAGTGTTACCATGTTTTTTTACTGGTGCACAAAATGAACCGTGCATGAACATCACCTTGTTCAAACAACAAAACCCACACAGTGCATAAACTCACAACAAATTACACACCTGCAAATCAGTGTGACTTCTGCTGTTGCCGTAACCGTAATACGCCGATAGGGAGAAGTTTTTATTTACACGATGAGTCGGGTGTGTCTTGACCTCCGCCGAACCCCTGAGCCCGACTCACCGAACCCCTTGGGTTCGATCAAACCCAGGTTAAGAACCACTGCACTAGATGGCAGTAAAAGCATATACTTATAGCTCATCGCAAATTACTGGACTATTTTAATCGATTGTAACAAATATAAGTAATAATTAATTATTAATATAGAAAGAAAGAAACACCACCAAAGGCTTCCTTATTGTCCGCAAAATGCAGACATTCTCCGTGTATGTTTTACACTTGAAAAGTGTTTGTCCATCTTAAATATTCATTTATGTTCTAACATATATACTCCCGCACATTAAGAGCATTTGTGAACTGTTGAGAGCAATCTATAGTGCTAAATTGTGTTGGTAAATAAGAGACAATTAGAGATTATATCATCACACTTCAACCTCTCTAATATGTAAATCTTTGCTAGATCAGCTTTGCAAATGAAAATATGTTCAAAATGTTCTTATCCTGGATAGTGAAATAAATATATATATACATCTTAACTAGGAAGTGAAAGTTTATATACTACACTACCCAGAAGGCTTAGCGCTGCAGACACAAACAGGAAGTAGGTCTGAGCTATGCAAGAGGATTACAACTTTACCATTTGAACAATTAACATATGACATATTGTTACATTTTGTTGTTTCTGTTTTGTGTACACAGGACACAAACATAATTTTGATTACCGTATTTTTCGGAGTATGAGTCGCTCCGGAGTATAAGTCGCACCGGCCGAAAATGCATAATAAAGAAGGAAAAAAAAACATATATAAGTCGCACTGGAGTATAAATTGCATTTTTTGGGGAAATGTATTTGGTAAAACCCAACACCAAGAATAGACATTTGAAAGGCAATTTAAAATAAATAAAGAATAGTGAACAACAGGCTGAATAAGTGTACGTTATATGACTCATAAATAACCAAATGAGAACGTGCCTGGTATGTTAACGTAACATATTATGGTAAGAGTCATTCAAATAACTATAACATATAGAACATGCTATACGTTTACCAAACAATCTGTCACTCCTAATCGCTAAACCCCATGAAATCTTATACGTCTAGTCTCTTACATGAATGAGCTGAATAATAATATTTGATATTTTACGGTAATGTGTTAATAATTTCACACATAAGTCGCTCCTGAGTATAAGTCGCACCCCCGGCCAAACTATGAAAAAAACTGCGACTTATAGTCCGAAAAATACGGTATACAGTTGACTTGTGCGTTTGAGCGCCTTTCTGAGACAAATTTGATTAGTGAAAATGATGCTGATGGGCTAAAATGTGCGGGGTAGTTGCGGACATTAGACAAAGTTGCGAGGCCGAGCGTAACTCGCCGGTTTAAATTGAATTTGCGTGACTTGGCACAATCATGATAATGCAAAATCCTGGAAGGATTTACTAATTTCACCACACCTAGTGTGTGTGTGACTATCAGTGGTACTTTAACTTTAACTTTAATGTTATACCGTTATTATATTATTAAGTATTATACATAGTACCATTAATATTATGTTATACTCTCAATTTCTAAAAGGGTCTCCCACATGCACCTGGGGATAGGTTGATTGGCAACACTAAATTGGCCCTAGTGTGTGAATGTGAGTGTGAATGTTGTCTGTCTATCAGTGTTGGCCCTGCGATGAGGTGGCGACTTGTCCAGGGTGTACCCCGCCTACCGCTCGAATGCAGCTGAGATAGGCTCCAGTGACCCCCCACGACCCCAAAAGGGACAAGCGGTAGAAAATGGATGGATGGATGGGTCTCCCACACTATATGACACATATAGGTGGATCAAGGAAAAACTCTACAATGTTCTTACGGTTTTTTGCCACACACCAGGTTACCATGACGGCCACATCGTGATGCGATGGTTCTGGGCTGCTGTGGAGCGTTTCAACAATGAGCAGCGTCTCCGCCTCTTGCAGTTTGTAACCGGGACGTCCAGCGTGCCGTACGAAGGCTTCGCGGCCCTGCGTGGCTCCAACGGCCTGCGGCGCTTCTGTATTGAGAAGTGGGGCAAAGTTACTTCTCTTCCAAGGTATTTCATTTTATTTGTGCTAAAGGTTGTTCATGAAGTTTCCCAAATTCTACCAGCCCGATGTGAGGACAGGAAAATGGGTGAAATACAATCAGTTACCTTTGATGACAGGCGAGGCCGCCGGCAGTCCCAGTTTACTAACTATGATTATAACTAAAACTATTTTTGTCCACAATATAGATTATATATAACATCAGGGACAGCCGGACAAATCTTTCAAAGGCATGACATGGTTCTATTTTTAGTTTTCCAGACTGAGGCAGCGTATCCTTCCAATACAATTTTAGCAGGAATCATGCATATTTTTATTTTGTCTTGCTAAGTTAGAAAATGTTTCGAGTTTTTCGCAACTAGACTGTTTGGTTTGTCGTGGAAGACGTTTTGCCTCCCATCCAAGAAGACTATCAGATAGTCCATGCTCTTAGACTTAGATTGGTCAGATCTAGTCTTGGACTTAGATTGGTCAGATGTAGTTCATACAAAAACCAAACAGTCCAGTTGCGATCGAATGAATGCCCTGAGAATATAGCGACCTGCATGAATGAGAACATTCATAGACATGTTTGATCAAGTGGAATTACTGTATTTTCCGGGCTATAAATGCACCAGTATTTAAGCAGCACCCACCAAATTTTAGAAGAAAAATTAGTTTTACATATATTAGCCAGAGATATATACGTTATGAAAGTAGTTATTTACACTGAGAAAAATGTGTAAATGTTTTACATACCTTAAGTGTTTCTAAATGGTGCCTGTAACACGGCAGTAAAACGGGGAATCAAACAAAACAGAAGTCATGGTCATGGACCCACTAGCTGTGGAAGCTAGCTCTCCAATCAGCTAAACAGACTCAATAACTCCACAGTGATGTTTTGGTGAATTTCCGAAACTGAATCAATACAAACAAATGCCATTGATATGGTGTACGCATGTTTGCTAATGCTAAGAATTCTAGCTTGATTACATTGCGATAGCACGTACAATTATGCATGAAAACACTCCTACAGACATCACACATGGGATAGTTTAGTAAGTATGAATGGTTTTAGTCATATTGTAAAACTTACAAACATTGCTTAGAGCAGGGGTCGGCAACCCGCGGCTCCGGAGCCGCATGCGGCTCCTTGACCACTCTGATGCGGCTCAGCTACATACATGCCGACCCCCCCGATTTTCCCAGGAGACTTATGGATGTCAGTGTCTCTCATAGACTACTCCCAGGAAAATATAATCCTATTTACACTCTAATTATTATATAAAGGGCATGCCCTAATTGCACTGCAGTAATTGTCCTCCATAGCATTTACATACAGCGTGCCAGTCCAGCCACATGTTGCATGTTGTTATTACTTGCTCACACAGGAGACAGCAAAGCATACTTACTCATCAGCCACACAGCTTACACTGACGGTAGCCGTATCAAACAACTTTAACATTGTTACGTTACAAATATGCGCCACACTGTGAACCCACACCAAAAAAGAATGAAAAACACATTTCTGCAGAACATCCCACTGTAACACAACATAAACACAACACAACCATTACCCAGAATCCCATGCAGCCCTAACTCTTCCGGTCTACATTATACACCCCCGCTACCACCAAATCCCCCCACACATCAACCCCCCCCCCCCTCTCCGTGCGTTGGTTGAGCGGAAGAGTTAGGGCTGCATGGGATTCTGGGTATTGGTACCGTCAGTGTAAGATGTGTGGCTGTTGACTTAGTAGCCTTGCTGTCTGTACCGCTATCAAGCCAAAGCTGCATTCCACTTGTGGCCGAGCAGATACACTGTTTGGGCAGACTCTAGAGGGCGCCAAATGCAGTGTCATCACACTATGATATTCGGGAGTCTCCCGGGAAAAATGAGAGGGTCGGCAAGTATGACGCAAGCGACATTCATTCCAAACTCGCGGGCTGCACTAACATCATATTTCCACATTAAAGTACGTGCCGGTGCGTGTGTCTGAGACCCCTAGTTAACATAGCACAAAGCGTTTAAGCTTTGTATGCGGTGTTTTTCATTTTAAATTTTAAAAACATATTTTGTGGCTCCCATTACTTTCTTTAATGTGTGAAACTTGCCAAAATGGCTCTTTGAGTGGTAAAGGTTGCCGACCCCTGGCTTAGAGTAATGAATGAAGAATCCTTTTGAGCAGAAACGGCTATACGTCCGGTTCGAGGGACAAAACAGGAAGTACATTTTCAACATACCATTTCGGTGTCTCTGTCGGTGTAATATGAAAACTGTTTGTTGAATACAAAACATTTTGGCCATTAGATAAGGAAAATTTAAAAATTAGCCGCACCGTTTTTTAAACGTTGGAAAAAAGTTTATAGTCCGTTAAATACAGTAGTCAGAGAACATTGGTAGGTATGAACAACACACTATTAACCATCTAGAATAGACCTATGCTATCTTTAAGTTGGAGTGGTAATAGTTTTTTTGGTGACAACTAGTACCACAATAATTCATAAAGTTAAGCTCATGATGCAGTAAATTGAATAATGCAGACACGTTTGTTACTGGATGCTTCTTAATATGCCTCTGCTGTGAAGACTTTGTTTATGTAAGTAATATGCAACTATACTTGTTTTGATTGGCAAATGTTCTGTTTTAGACTGCAATGTTGTTCAGTGAAGAACACTTATTACGTATCTCTAACTTGTGTGCTTAGCTGTTGTGTAGCTGCTTGCTCCTATGATCCTTTAGCCTACCGTGTTTATCTTTTGTAAATAACTTGATTAAAATACAAGAGCAGACCAACCAAATTTTACATGCAAGCCAATATCATCCGAAACTTGTATCCATATTGGATTTGGACACCCCTACTTCCTACAAACCCCGTTTCCATATGAGTTGGGAAATTGTGTTAGATGTAAATATAAACGGAATACAATGATTTGCAAATCATTTTCAACCCATATTCAGTTGAATATGCTACAAAGACAACATATTTGATATTCACACTGATAAACTTTTTTTTTTTTGCAAATAATTATTAACTTTAGAATTTGATGCCAGCAACACGTGACAAAGAAGTTGGGAAAGGTGGCAATAAATACTGATAAAGTTGAGGAATGCTCATCAAACACTTATTTGGAACATCCCACAGGTGAACAGGAAAATTGGGAACAGGTGGGTGCCATGATTGGGTATAAAAGTAGATTCCATGAAATGCTCAGTCATTCACAAACAAGGATGGGGCGAGGGTCACCACTTTGTCAACAAATGCGTGAGCAAATTGTTGAACAGTTTAAGAAAAACCTCTCTCAACCAGCTATTGCAAGGAATTTAGGGATTTCACCATCTATGGTCCGTAATATCATCAAAGAGTTCAGAGAATCTGGAGAAATCACTGCACGTAAGCAGCTAAGCCCGTGACCTTCGATCCCTCAGGCTGTACTGCATCAACAAGCGGCATCAGTGTGTAAAGGATATCACCACATGGGCTCAGGAACACTTCAGAAACCCACTGTCAGTAACTACAGTTGGTCGCTACATCTGTAAGCGCAAGTTAAAACTTTCCTATGAAAGGCGAAAACCGTTTATCAACAACACCCAGAAACGCCGTTGGCTTCGCTGGGCCTGAGCTCATCTAAGATGGACTGATACAAAGTGGAAAAGTGTTCTGTGGTCTGACGAGTCCACATTTCAAATTGTTTTTGGAAACTGTGGGCGTTGTGTCCTCCGGACCAAAGAGGAAAAGAACCATCCAGATTGTTATAGGCGCAAAGTGTAAAAGCCAGCATCTGTGATGGTATGGGGGTGTATTAGTGCCCAAGAGATGGGTAACTTACACATCTGTGAAGGTGCCATTAATGCTGAAAAGGTACATACAGATTTTGGAGCAACATATGTTGCCATCCAAGCAACGTTACCATGGACGCACCTGCTTATTTCAGCAGGACAATGCCAAGCCACGTGTTACATCAACGTGGCTTCATAGTAAAAGAGTGCGGGTACTAGACTGGCCTGCCTGTAGTCCAGACCTGTCTCCCATTGAAAATGTGTGGCACATTATGAAGCCTAAAATACCACAACGGAGACCCCCGGACTGTTGAACAACTTAAGCTGTACATCAAGCAAGAATGGGAAAGAATTCCACCTGAGAAGCTTCAAAAATGTGTCTCCTCAGTTCCCAAACGTTTACTGAGTGTTGTTAAAAGGAAAGGCCATGTAACACAGTGGTGAACATGCCCTTTCCCAACTACTTTGGCACGTGTTGCAGCCATGAATTTCTAAGTTAATTATTATTTGCAAAAAAAAAATAAAGTTTATGAGTTTGAACATCAAATATCTTGTCTTTGTAGTGCATTCAATTGAATATGGGTTGAAAATGATTTGCAAATCATTGTATTCCGTTTATATTTACATCC
Source organism: Entelurus aequoreus (assembly GCF_033978785.1). Lineage (NCBI taxonomy): Eukaryota > Metazoa > Chordata > Actinopteri > Syngnathiformes > Syngnathidae > Entelurus > Entelurus aequoreus. Next base: position 43,789,612 of record NC_084745.1, read on the forward strand.
AACACAATTTCCCAACTCATATGGAAACGGGGTTTGTATATTAAGTTACTGAGCTGAGTTAAAAAGATAACTTTTATGATTGTTTATTTCTTATGTGATCCTTCCATTAAGAACAACATAGTATGTTTTCTCTCTCCCTCGCTCAGGGCTCACACCTGTTTTAACCGTCTCGACCTGCCTCCGTATCCATCGTACACCATGTTGTATGAGAAACTGCTGACTGCTGTGGAGGAAACCAGCACATTCGGTCTGGAGTGAGACAGCAATTGGAGCGACGACAACAAACGTCCTACTGGAACACGTGCTGGGCTGTGAGAAACAGACACTCACAAGACGAACACAGCCTGGATTTTCTCATCGCGGAGACTCGCTGAACAAAGATGACCTCCAGTATGTAAAAGAGTGTTTGTTAGTCTCGAGGGTTTGGGACCGGAAGCAGCACATTTACATTACAAGTGGTATCAATCATGAAAACATGCACCAGATATATATTTATGAATTATAGGTCACTAACAGATGGTTTTCATTCTCAGGTAGTTTGTTGAATTTGAAATTGCTAGAGAAATACACTCACAAACCGTATGTTATGTGCATGAACATACTAAAATACTATAAAATACTAAATAATACACAAATATGACGAGTAAGATGCCAAAGATTGGATCGAAACTGCTATTTAATCTGGATCGACTTTGTTGCGTTTCTCTGGAAGCCAGGACTTCACCGATGTTGGAAATGACTATTTTGCAAGTTACAATCAAACCCGGACTTTAGTAAATATAGTAAATTAATAGTACATTTTATCATATGTATGGTCTTCTGGATCGACTAAAATGACAAAATATTTTAAAAATGAAGAATTAAGCCATTTTCTCGTTATGCAACATCAGCAAGTTTACTTCTAAAAAATATATATATATAATAATAATCATATAACACAAACTCAACCTGAATCCAAAATACAAAAAAACCTAACCACAACTTTCATAAGAAATAATGCAAATAGAAGTACCAATCACGATAAAAGCTTTTATATTTGATATATTATTCATAATGTTTCAAACTATTATTCACACTTTTGAATTTGCATTAATCATAAGTCCCACTTGCATAATTTTAATTTTACTTTAAAAAAACATCCCAATATTTAAACACAAATGCAATTTTATTGTCACAATGTCATACAGGAAGATGTTTTTAAGTGTTTTACTTGAATGGCAGTCATTTATTTATTATTTATAAAAAGTCCCATCAGAATTTATTTTGAAGCGCAATGAGAGCAAAGTGAGAACACCAGTCGGGGAGTGTAAGTTAAGGCAAGAGGTCTAAAAAGCATGTGCACTCAAAATAAATAGTGAGTAATCTGCATATATATGTGATTAATGCGATCATTTTCTGTGATTAATCACATGAGTTAATGCATTAGATTTGACAGCACTAATTATTAAATGACCTGAGAAGAATTTACAAGTTTCACTGAATCCGTACTTGACTTAAATCTTTTGGCTGTTCTCATTTTTGCAGTCAAAATGTTTTATCGCAGCACTACTGAAGTCTTCTTGGACCTAATATCCATGTAGAATATATAAACCACATTCTTTCAAAGCTTTCCTGAAGTGCATTTTAAAATATTGTTTCAGAAGTTATTGCTGCTGAGATCTTAGGGGTACATTTTAATTTACACAAACTCATGCGACCATAAGGACAAAAAAAGGATAATACATTTAAAGGGTATATAATAGTTATTTCATTTTTTTTGCTCAAATCCCACATCAACTTGAGTTTAAATCAGTGGCCCTCAAACTCAGAAAGACTTGGCTCTCCAAGTACCACCAAAAGCCCAACATTAAAATATAGTAGCATAGTAGGCCTAAGTAGTCATTAAAAACAAAGGCAGAGGTATTATTTAACAAGTTTATTTAATATTTTTGGCCACAGTGTTCCAGTTCGAACAGTAACACTGTTTGAATCTTGGAGAAAAAAAACACTACATTAATCAAGCAATTCTGCGGCGTATCACAGTTTGAGAATCACTTGTCTAAATTAAACAATAATGTTTATTGAATTGTATTGCTTCCACACTTTAAATCAGGGGTGTAAAACTAGCTCAGGGGCCGCAAGGAGGAAAATCTATTCCCACGTAGGCCGGCTGGGTAAAATCATGGCATGATAACTTCAAAATAAAGACAACTTTAGAATGTTTTCTTTGTTTTACTTTTGGCCAGAAATAGTACAAGCACATTCTGAAAATGTACATATCACAAATAATCCTATTGGCAAAACTCTTCAAGTTTGTTGAAAATCCTGAGGGAAAAATTGGTGCATTTTCAAAAACACAACAAAGGACACAATGAACTTAGACTTTGTCTGTGTTTCTAGAAAGCCATGATTAAACTTTAGGTCACAGCCTATCTGGGATTGAATAAAATATGAAATAGATAAATAATAAAAACTCTTGTTTTTTGTTTGGAATGAAAAAATTATTTATCATATAAATCAAATTTCCCCGTTATTTGGTTTGATTAAAAAAAAGACTAAAATACATTATTCATTATCGCAATTTGTTAATGTGTGTGAAAATCCAAAACGGGAAATAAAACAGCAAAAGTATTTTCTCTTATTTCCTGTTCAATGTTCGGAGCAATGGGAGATTGCACATGCAGTCTTTTCCGTATCCTCGTCTGTGAGTGACTTGGAACAACAGCGACAGAAGAAGAGTGACATTTGCCTGCTCGATAGCGAACCAATAAAATGTCAGTTTTCATGTTTCTGGACATTAAAAAAATAGAAGGGGAACTTTTGACCGCGACAAAAGTATTTTGACGACATTGACACCGTTCTTTGTCTTTTTCTTCTTTTGTTGTTGCGGATCACTCACAGAAGAGGATCCTGAAACGAGACACTACGCACGTGCAATTCAGAGGAACAGAGAAAAAAATGGTCCACTCTTTAAACACATTAATACATTTGGATAATGGATAAAGATCCGTTTTTATTTTTTTATCAGACCAAAAAACAGAAAGTAGATTTGTATGTTAAAATATTGTTCTATTTTAAACAAGCTGTTATCCCGGACGAGCCCCCAGTTATGTCACGGGCCCTGTAGCCGTTTGAGTTACACTTTGCGTCCACATTTCTCTTTTTTGACAGACATTTTGGGGCTATGACGGTGCCAAAGGCCGATGTGTTCGAAGCAGAGGACGTAGTACAGCGGGTTTTGCATTTCATTTATGTCGAGGCGGAGGAGCCGCAGCCACTGTGTATCTCTTGCTTGGCATACTCGCTATAAACGGTTTGCTTGCCTAACACAATCGCTATTGCAACATCCAGTGGATATATTTAGAACAGCAGTTTCTTTCATGAAAAATTGCAGCCCATTTTTAAAGTTAAACGGTAAAGTTAAAGTACAACTGATAGTCACACACACTAGGTGTGGTGAAATTACCCTCTGCGTTTGACCCATCCCCTTGTTCCACACCTTGGGAGGTGAGGGGAGCTCTGAGCAGCAGCGGTGGCCGCGCTTGGGAAACATTTTGGTGATTTAACCCCCAGTTCCAACCCTTGATGCTGAGTGCCAAGCAGGGAGGTAATGGGTCCGACCATTGTTAGTATTTGGTATGACTCGGTCGTGGTTTGAACTCACGACCTACCGATCTCAGGGCGGACACTCTAACCACATCAAGGGTTTAATACCGGCCCACAGGCTATACGTTTGATACCCCCTGCTTTAAATGTTTATTTAACCAAAAAATTTTTTATTTTGAGAAAAACGCATCAAATTAGTTTTTGATTTTGATGCCCTTTTTTTTTTGTTGCACTGCCATGCTCTTTGGACACACACACACACACACACACACACACGCACACACACACACACACACACACACACACACACACACACACACACACACACACACAAACACACACATGCATTAAAACACTATTTTTCTCCAGAATGACACCCTGCCATTATAGAATGCATAATTACATAGTGTGATGATTGTGCAATATAACAGGGCTCAATGTGTACGTTGTCTGTCCTTACTGGGCGGTATAGCTCGGTTGGTAGAGTGGCTGTGCCAGCAACTTGAGGGTTCCAGGTTCGATCCCCGCTTCTGCCATCCTAGTCACTGCCGTTGTGTCCTGGGGCAAGACACTTTACCCACCTGCTCCAAGTGCCTCCCACATTAGATATTTGGGTTCCACAATGTAAAGCGCTTTGAGTCACTAGAGAAAAGCGCTATATAAATATAATTCACTACTGGTACAAGTTAAAATAATTCCCAGCATCTGATTGACTGATTAACATAAAAAAAAACTTGTTCGGAACAAAATATTCCCTATGAAGTAACCAAACAAAAATGGCCACAAATGAGCAAAACAAAGACGGAACAAGTATGTCACGTATTCAAATCCAATAATGTAATCATAAAATGAAACTGAAGATGGCAGTAATGCAACCCATATGCCGTAAAACTGTAAAGAAGACAAATGTTACTGTATGCAACACTGAGCCGGCGATGTCTTGTTTGTTGCCGTTCTGCTCCCGCATCGTCTCGGTTCGTCAAAGTTCGAGATTTAGCCATAAATCGTGAAACTTTTCATCCGTGACATTCAGTTTGTACGCAGAGATGGAGACAAACGCACTACAAATCATTAACCCTTTGTCGTGTGTATTAGAATACGTTTTTCATCTAAACAGGAAGATATGGACATACTATCAGTAGTCGTCACAGTGAGAGCAGACATCGTACAGTAAGCTATCATTTTATTATGTTTGTAGTTTGTACTTCTTGTTCACGATCAACAATATAAGGTTCTGGATCATAATTTTTCCCAAAGTAATCGTTGTTGGCTCTCACAAAGTCTGCAAGATTTGCATTGTTGTTGGTAATGAAGGGGTCTGCGGTTCCTACCTCTACATCACGCGACCACGTGTCTGGCTAGCGCATTATCTCTCAAAAGAGCTCGGGAATCTTCGTGAGATTGATACTATTTTGATCATATCTATTTACTTGCAAACTTTTAAGTGTTTCTGTGTCATACATCAGATATATGTGGTAATAGCTTCAATTTTGAGGCAACTTGTTTTTCCACTCTACTGGTAATTTAAGAAGAATGTGTCATTGGGAGAACAGCATCTAGACTCAGACTAAACCATACTTGCCAAATTTCAGTGCCCCTCCCGAAAACCTCCCGGGGCAACCATTCTCCCGAATTTCTCCCGATTTTCACCCGGACAACAATATTAAGGGCGTGCCGTGATGGCACAACCTGTCGACGCGTCCCCTTTTTCACCATACAAACACCGGCCCAGTCACATGTCGTATGTGGCTTCTGCATACACACGAAATTGACTGCAAGACATACTTGATCAACAGCCATACAGGTCACACTGAGGGTGTCCGTATAAACAACTTTAACACTGTTACAAATATGCGCCACACTGTGAACCCACACCAAACAAGAATGACAAACACATTTCGGGAGAACATCTGCACCGTAACACAACATAAACACAACAGAACAAATACCCAGAATCCCTTGCATCCCTAACTCTTACGGGCTACAATATACACCCCCGCTACCACCAAACCCCGCCCCAATCTCCCGAATTCGAAGGTCTCAAGGTTGGCAAGTATGCCCTAAACATCTCTGGTCACATTTTATGCTATAAAGTTATCTTGTACTCTTCTTCACGTCTTCCACTGAAAACCTCACAGCATGCTTCTCTGCACGCAGCAGAAGGTTCATTAGGTTAGGAAAATTATGTTTCTGATCTTTTGCATAGACTAAAAGACAGCCTATGTCTATTTGGCCTATTAACACATGTTAAAGAGCTGTGGACCAACATATGCAAGGGTTTTTGGGTTCTGATCTTGGCCTTGGTTACGGTTTAATATCGTTAGGGTCAGGTTAGGTTTTCTTTAAGGTTAGGGTTCTGATCTTGGCTTGAGTCTAAACTATGTGCAAATGGATTTCATGCCAACAAAAGCATTAGTTACCTTTGTCTCATCTTTGCCTCAGTTCCGGTATCATCCGTAATAATGGCGTCGTCATGATACACTGCCCTGCCGTGATGAAGGTCAACTATCAACCAGACTATTGCTGGTATTACTACGACTAATTCTACTTCTAAAAAAAGGTACATTGGTACACTGCACAACAAAATAGTTTTAAAAAATGGTAATCTGGTTTCACACAAATTTCTCGACGGCAACGATTGTTAGAAACATACTCATTCAAGACTCGGTCAGGACAATTTAACTTCCTTTTTAGCTACCTGCTTCCAAATCGACATTTCTTCATTTTGTGCATGAACTGTTGAGTGAGGGAGCGAGCCGGCAGAAACCCGTCGGAAGTATCTTACGAGCAGAACAAGACTATCTCGTGTCTGTCTACCACTGATCAGGTCTCACCTTAGCGGTATCGTTATCCGTCTTTCTTCCCGTTGATTTGACGCAATGTGAAGAAATTTGGCCATTTTTCATTGGCAGTATGCAATAATGTTTAATTGTGTACACAAAACATGCACCAACTGGGATGTCACTCACGTAAACACAATGTTTAATGTGAACATATCAGCGCTACAGTCAAATAATACACATGTACAGTAGTAGTACCACTCAATATAACTGCAGTCCTTTGCAGTGCTGAGCAAAACTACACAAGTAAGAAGAGAAAATTATGTTGCATATTTGCTCAAATGTTTTGTACTTATTTATATGCTATTTTATTGATAATGTTGGAGTTTGTTCACAATCTTTTGATCAGGACAGCCTTTCTTCATTTTTTGAAACCTTTGCAATTTGATATTTATGTCTTTTCTATTTGTAACATTGCTATCCTTTGGTGCTTTTGGAACAAATCGTTTGGGTTTTTCTCACAATGTCAAAAGTCTTACCATGATTTGTCCTCACGTCATAACTCTTGTCGTTTGTTTCGATGCTGTACGCAACAAGCTAACAAATGACACGCGTGTATTTGTCGTGTTTTCTTCCAATACATTCATGGTATTGCGCGGGGAGATGCAATACAACATGAACACGGTTGTATCAGTGAACCTTGGAAAAGCGCAGGTACTGCCTGTGTTGCTATGGTAATTGTTAAATATTAGAAAAACACATGTAACAAGATAAATACTGTTGGAAAAAACAAGATCATTAAAAAGTAGCACTTCAAGAGGCGAAACTAGCCAACACTAGTTTGAAAGCTAACACTTACCGTATTTTTCGGACTATAAGTCGCAGTTTTTTTCATAGTTTGGCCGGGGGTGCGACTTATACTCAGGAGCGACTTATGTGTGAAATTATTAACACATTACCGTAAAATATCAAATAATATTATTTAGCTCATTCACGTAAGAGACTAGACGTCTAAGATTTCATGGGATTTAGCGATTAGGAGTGACAGATTGTTTTGTAAACGTATAGCATGTTCTATATGTTATAGTTATTTGAATGACTCTTACCATAATATGTTACGTTAACATACCAGGCACGTTCTCAGTTGGTTATTTATGCGTCATATAACGTACACTTATTCAGCCTGTTGTTCACTATTCTTTATTTATTTTAAATTGCCTTTCAAATGTCTATTCTTGGTGTTGGGTTTTATCAAATACATTTCCCCCAAAAATGCGACTTATACTCCAGTGCGACTTATATATGTTTTTTTTCCTTCTTTATTATTCATTTTCGGCCGGTGCAACTTATACTCCGGAGCGACTTATACTCCGAAAAATACGGTAGCTGTTATCCCGGACGAGCCCCCAATTATGTCACGGGCCCTGTAGCCGTTTTCTCATTAAAAATGGACGTCAAACATAAAAGATGGATGCTTTGTACTTACTTGTATAGTGAATAACACGTTACACTAGATGTTTGCACGAGAGGAGCAAGTCGTGCCACGCAGTGGTAGGCGCTGGGGTGGCGAGCATCTAGAGAGAGCACGAGTGCTTTTGGCTGTTCAATCAGACTCTACAGATAAAATAATCAGCAAATTATACTCGATCTGGGACGTAACAATTAGCAAATTTCCAACAAAATTGTCACAAGTTCCTGTGCCGTGCAGCGTTTTGCACCGGTCTCGTAATTTAGACGTACGAGGTTCGATTTGCTAATGTATGTTTTAATTGTTAAATTTTTTATTTTGTAATTTTAATTCAATCCAAAAACATGCATCAGAAAAGGAGTTTATTTTATTCTCAGTGTACATGCATATAGTGACAATAAAAAGTATTATCTAATTAAAAATAACAATAAATATCAGAGTGTGAAAACAAATGTAACGGGGGGCCTCTAAATAAAATTCTGCTTAGGGCCCCAGGTAAAAAGTATCATTCTTCTACCGCTAATACTTACTGAACATGTAGCATGGATTTCCAATAGTAAGCATCAAAGTCTTTGATAACACGAAACCCATGTGACCTTGTAGTTATAGAAAATGACTTGATTTATTTTGCTCTTTTTCAAACAAAACATCCCCAAGGTTTAAATGCCTGATAAAGAAATATGACCGATTGTGATGTTGCAAACGGTGAAGGTGTGCAACTGGAAAACTGGAGCATGCGTTTCTCAGTTTTCCAATGTTTTGTGTTTATAGACGTGTGTGTAGATGAAGTCCGACAGGACAGCTCTGAGAAACGGTTTGTGGAATGGCTTCATCGCCATCGATGAGTTTCAAGAAGTTTATAGAGTATGGACTTAATGCAGTGCTTGGCAGTGCGGTTAAAAATAAAAAAAAGAATGGGAATAAAATTGTTTGATTATTTTTGTGTAAAATGTGTTCTTTTGTAGCCCGTCTGTGCTCAAAGTGTTTGAAGAAACAGGATTATTGCACCTCCATGTTTGACAGTAGGTATTGCTTATTTACCATTTCTCTGCCTCCAAACATGCAAATGTGTACAAATCATTCAAAAGTTTGCCCACTTTTTTTTCCAGGACTCATTGATACTTTTCTCCATAAAGTCGTTCACTGATTCACACCTGCTGTTCCTCGCTAAATTAAGAAAAGGAAACGAGGTAACGTCATTAATTGTGCAACTGTTACCCTGTTTGTATAAATGTTAAATCTCATCACACTTTTCAAGGTGATTCATTTTGAATGTTGTTGAATTTTGAATGTAATGTTAAATGTAAATTTATGAGTATAAATGTTAAGACCGAATTTAAATATGAGGACTATTTACATATTTTTCAAATACTTACAGGCTTTACACTTTGCGAGACATTTAACATTATATTTAACATTTAGATATAGCATTTATATTTATAATTAATATTAATATTTAAAATTTAGATTTAACATTCAGATTTATAATTAACATTTGGATTTACTGTATATCTTAATCTTAATTTGATTTGTATCTAACATTTAAAATTTAGAATTAGAATTTAGATTTAACATTTTGATGTAGATTTATCATTTACATGTACCATTTAGATTAAGAATTTAAATTTAACATTCAGATTTAATATTTATATTTAACATTAGTTTTAAAAAATTATAGTTAACATTCAGATGATATTTAACATTTTTATAGTATTTTTACGATTTATGTTTATCATTTAGAGTAAACATTTAAATGTAAAATTTATATTTACCATTTAGATTTATATTTAACATTCATATTTAGCATTTACATTTATGTTTGGATGTAACATATATATTTAAGATTTAGTAAACATTTATATGTATCATTTAGATTTAGATTTTACACTTTTGATTTAAAATTCTGATTTATATTTAACATTTAGATTTAACATTAAGCGTTAACATTTATATTTTAAATTTGGTGTTAACATTTAAATTGACATATTTAACATTTGTAACATGATGTAACATTTTGAGTTAACATTTAGATTTATATTCAACATTTAGATCAGGAGTTTCCAAACTTTTTGACTTGGGGGGGCCGCGTCGGGCTAAAAAAAAATGGGCTTTGCACATGCACATGTGTGCGGTGCCCAGGGCACAGCCATGCCAGCCAGCGAGAGGAACCCTAGAGTTGGTGCCAAAGGACTGCCCGGCAGGGCCAGCAAGAGGCCGCAGACAGACGCGCCCAGCAGAGGACAAGGCACGGGAGAAGCAGGGGACAGCCAGCCCCCAAACTAGCAAGAGACCACAACCCATGTGGGCAGAAATACGGAATGCCCCGCCCCCAAGGGCCAGAGACTCCCCACAGCCGGACGGTAAGACTTCACCGCCCCACCAGCAACAGGGACCCACGAGCCCAGCCGCCCCACCCAAGTCGGCTGCCGCAGGACCGCCCAGCACGGGGCTCCGGGAACCCCCCCACCTCACCTGCAAAGACCCCAACGATAGAGGCAGAACATCCAGGCCTGTCGGATCCTCCCCCTGAGGGAAGACAAAAAATTGATCACAGACATGCTGACACACAAGGCCACTACGCTGGCAGCCTTGCAGCACTGCAGAATAACCTATCTACGCTGTCTTGTTGTTGACATAAAACCATATCAAAAATAGCATGCCACGTTACATCAAGCTATCACTAACGGTGTTGTAAAGGACCTAAAAGTAGTTAGATTACTCGTTACTAGTAAAAGTAACGGCGTTACTAACTCTGTTATTATTTAATGCCGTTATTACGAACACTGAGTATGATGCATGTGTATATATGGATATATACAGTATGTGTATATCATACTTGCCAACCCTCCCGATTTTCCCGGGAGACTCCTGAATTTCAGTGTCCCTCCCGAAAATCTCCCGGGGCAACCATTCTCCCGAATTTCTCCCGATTTCCACCCGGACAACAATATTGGGGGCGTGCCTTTAGCGTCCTCTCTCACCTGAAAAGGAGACTATTATATATGTTCCCGTTATCCATAGGTTTATCTATAACCCATAAAGTAGGCAGGCACGGAGCTATTTCTCAGCCTGTGTTTATTCCAGCCGGCACGTTAATACACTGACACACAACGTCCGGATTCCCATCATGCATTGCTTCAAAACTACGGCAAGTAGTATTGTCCAAAAACATAACAGAGACGAAGCAGAAGAACGAAGAAGAGACATGGCGACGACGAGTAAGAAGAAGTACGCTTGCAAGTTCCAAAATGATTGGAAAAAATTATTTCAGTTCGATGGGGAAGGGGTATGCTGCCTGCACATTATGTAGATCCGACTTTTATGTGTGTGTGTATGTGTAAATAAATGAACACTGAAATTCAAGTATTTATTTTATTTATATATATTAGGGGTGTTGGAAAAAATCGATTCGAATTCGAATCGCGATTCTCACGTTGTGCGATTCAGAATCGATTCTCATTTTTAAAAAATCGATTATTTATTTATTTTTTTGTAGATTTTATTTTATTTTTTAATTGATCAATCCAACAAAACAATACACAGCAATACCATAACAATGTAATCCAATTCCAAAACCAAACCCGACCCAGCAACACTCAGAACTGCAATAAACAGAGCAACTGAGAGGAGACACAAACACGACACAGAACAAACCAAAAGTAGTGAAACAAAAATGAATATTATCAACAACTGTATCAATATTAGTTACAATTTCAACATAGCAGTGATTAAAAATCCCTCATTGACATTATCATTAGACATTTATAAAATTTTTTAAAAAAGAACAATAATGTCACAGTGGCTTACACTTGCATCGCATCTCATAAGCTTGACAACACACTGTGTCCAATATTTTCACAAAGATAAAATAAGTCATATGTTTGGTTTATTTAATAGTTAAAACAAATTTACATTATTGCAATCAGTTGATAAAACATTGTCCTTTACAATTATAATAGCGTTTTACAAAAATCTACTACTCTGCTTGCATGTCAGCAGACTGGGGTAGATCCTGCTGAAATCCTATGTATTGAATGAATAGAGAATCCTTTTGAATCGGGGAAAAAATCGTTTTTGAATCGAGAATCGTGTTGAATTGAAAAAAAAATTGTGACCCCAAGAATCGATATTGAATTGAATCGTGGGACACCCAAAGATTCACAGCCCTAATATATATATATAATAGAATAAATATACATATATAGCTAAGATTCACTGAAAGTATTTAAGTATTTCTTATATATATATATATAATATATATATAATATATATATATATATTTATATATACAGTGTTGGGACTAATGCGTTACAAAGTAACGCGTTACTGTAACGCGTTACTGTAACGCCGTTAGTTTCTGCGGTAACTAGTAATCTAACGCATAATTTTTTATATTCAGTAACTCAGTTACCGTTACTACTAGTAACTATAACTCATTACTGGTTTTCAGTAACTAACCCAACACTGTATATATATATATATATATATAAGAAATACTTGAATTTCAGTGAATTCTAGCTGTAAATATGCTCCTCCCCCCCTTAACCCCGCCCACCTCAACCCCCCAATCTCCCGAATTCGGAGGTCTCAAGGTTGGCAAGTATGCACTAGAGCTGAAACGGTTCCTTGAGTAATTCGATTTTTGACGGCATTGTGCCTCGTTAATAACAAAGCTCATGTTTCGCACGGACTGTTTAGGTGTTGCACTGCACAACACCGCTCTTTTAAATACGCTTGAGTCTAGAAAACGTTTTCCTCCAACAGAACTTGCAATGGCAGACGCCGCAGAAAGCAGTGGACAAGAGCCGTAGCAAAACGAGGGAATTAAGAAGCGACAACATTTGTCTAAAGTGTGGGAACACTTCACACTAAAATCGAAGGAAAACGCAGAAGTGTGCAAACATTGCAAAGTGGAGCTCGCAAGTTCGATGCTGCAGCAGCTGTCGAGAAAGCATCCGATTGAGGGACGTCCGGAGGCGAGGTAAGGCATCTATTTTCAAATGTAAACACAAAAGTTGTGTTAGCTAACTAATGTTATTCATTATGATAACCAGGATGTGTTCTTTCACTCCCGCAAAGTCAAATGTTGTTGAAAACTAACAATGCTATCCTTGCTGTTGTGTTCAATTAGCCTTTCATTATTAGTAACCCCGCGAAAGTAGTCGTGCAAAGTTATTCAAGTCATGCAACCACATGCTACTTGGATAGCTGGCACTATATAGTCTCTATATAGTGACTATATAGTCTCTGGACAATGTAAGAGTTCCAAGTCCTTGTTCACAGTGGTAGCACTTGTGTGCTAAGTTCCTGTCAGCCATATTGGTTCTGAATGCAGTATTAAAGGCCTACTGAAATGAATTTTTTTTATTTAAACGGGGATAGCAGATCTATTCTATGTGTCATACTTGATCATTTCGCGATATTGCCATATTTTTGCTGAAAGGATTTAGTATAGAACAACGACGATAAAGATTGCAACTTTTGGTATCTGATAAAAAAAAGGCTTGCCCCTACCGGAAGTAGCGTGACGTAGTCAGTTGAACATATACGCAAAGTTCCCTATTGTTTACAATGATGGCCGCATGAAGTGAGAGAGATTCGGACCGAGAAAGCGACAATTTCCCCATTAATTTGAGCGAGGATGAAAGATTTGTGGATGAGTAAAGTGCAAGTGAAGGACTAGTGGGGAGTTGAAGCTATTCAGATAGGGAAGATGCTGTAAGAGCCGGGGGTGACCTGATATTCAGCTGGGAATGACTACAACAGTAAATAAACACAAGACATATATATACTCTATTAGCCACAACACAACCAGGCTTATATTTAATATGCCACAAATTAATCCTGCATAAAAACACCTGCGTGTTTGTTATGCTAGCTCCTAGCTCCTCTGCTAGCTCCTAGCTCCATAGAACACGCCAATACAATTCAAACACCTGATCAACACACACCATCACTCAGCCCAAAAGACCGTTTCCTTAACCCAAGGTTCATAAAGCTTATATATTTTTAAAAAGTTACGTACGTGACGCGCACATACGGTCAAGTTATCGAATGTTTAGCAGCCAAGGCTGCATACTCACGGTACCTGATATTCAGCTGGGAATGACTACAACAGTAAATAAACACAAGACATATATATACTCTATTAGCCACAACACAACCAGGCTTATATTTAATATGCCACAAATTAATCCTGCATAATAACACCTGCGTGTTTGTTATGCTAGCTCCTAGCTCCTCTGCTAGCTCCTAGCTCCATAGAACACGCCAATACAATTCAAACACCTGATCAACACACACAATCACTCAGCCCAAAAGACCGTTCACCTAACCCAAGGTTCATAAAGCTTATATATTTTTAAAAAGTTACGTACGTGACGCGCACGTAGGTACGGTATGTGTTATGCTAGCTCCTCTGCTAGCTCCTAGCTCCATAGAACACGCCAATACAATTCAAACACATGATCAACACACACAATCACTCAGCCCAAAAGACCGTTCACCTAATCCAAGGTTCATAAAGCTTATATATTTTTAAAAAGTTACGTACGTGACGCGCACGTAGGTACGGTACGTGTTATGCTAGCTCCTCTGCTAGCTCCTAGCTCCATAGAACACGCCAATACAATTCAAACACATGATCAACACACACAATCACTCAGCCCAAAAGACCGTTCACCTAACCCAAGGTTCATAAAGCTTATATATTTTAAAAAAGTTACGTACATACGCAAAAAAAAGCCAAAGCTGCATACTCACAGTAGCACGTCTGCGTCTTTGTCATCCAAATCAAAGTAATCCTGGTAAGAGTCTGTGTTGTCCCAGTTCTCTACAGGCGTCTGTGTATCCAAATCAAAAGTCCTCCTGGTTAGAGTCTCTGTTATCCGAGTTCTTCCATCTTGACTGCATCTTTCGGGAATGTAAACAAAGAAGCGCCGGCTGTGTACTGTTGTGGCTGACTACGTTCGAAAAATACGTCCATTTCGCACCGACAACTTTCTTCTTTGCTTGCTTGGCTTCCTTCTCCATAATGCAATGAACATGATTGAAACAGATTCACGAACACAGATGTCCAGAATACTGTGGAATTATGAAATGAAAACAGAGCTTTTTCGTATCGACTTCAATGTGGAAGGCATACCCGTGTTCGCCGGGCTACGTCACGCGCATACGTCATCCTCAGAGGCGTTTCGAACCGGAAGTTTAGCGGCAAATTTAAAATTTCACTTTATAAGTTAACCCGGCCGTATTGGCATGTGTTATAATGTTAAGATTTCATCATTGATATATAAACTATCAGACTGCGTGGTCGGTAGTAGTGGCTTTCAGTAGGCCTTTAAAGGCACTACCTAAACCACGTTTTATATTTTATATAATGAAAACTGTTGTTATTGTTTTATTTTTGAGACTAGGAATATATTTTTATTTTAACTTTCTCAGGGAATATTTTTTAACAAATTATATATATATATATATATATATATATATATATATATATATATATATATATATATATATATATATATATATATATATATATATATGTATGTATGTATGTATGTATGTATGTATGTATATATATATATTTTTATATATATATATATATATTATTATTATTATTATTTCAGTCGGTTAATTTTCAATCTGTGTTCAGTACAACAACAAACATGGGTTTGCACAGTGACATTTTGTTTACAGCATCAACAAGAAACAACTACTTGCATGATCCTTCAAGATACACTGAAACACAATGAGAGTCATGGCATTAGCCTCTATGTTATTCATTCACAACATAGAGGCTAATGCCACCACTTTCGCTCACAATACAATAATTGTTTGTTCCCAAATATTTTGAAGTTGCACAGATTACATTTTGGGCACATATGTGACTAAAATGGTTGTAAATTCAAGCCCTGGAAATATTACTTAATTACTTGAATTTAAGTAATATCTGGATCGGGATAATTTGGCTTATATATAATATATTTATATATTTACAGTATATTATGGCAAGCCGTTAAGGAAATTAAATATATATGGAAGTCTGAATAGAAATGAGAAACATTTATATATACTGTAAATAAGAAAGACTTAGAGTCCGTCTGCTGATCTGAAAAAGAGCCAAAGCTGTCCAAGAGCTGAGGGACCATCTTCAAAGTGCAATGCTGAAACAAATAGTGCAAACGATAAAATGTAACTTCCAGAGTTTGAGATTAACGTAGTCCCGTCGTCCCGGGGACGGTTAAAAAAAATGCACAAGACGAAATTAAATGCTTCCCAGGACAATGGCTTTTAACCATTTTTTTTCTTTTTCTTTTTATGTATTTATTCATTTTACATTTTATATTAAATGTCTTGGTTTTTCCTCCCTCTGAAAATCCTATGAAATGTTTAACAAGCCATCCTATAATAATACAACAGCTATTAGTGTAACAATACAATAAAACAAATATATTTAATTATGTTTTTTTCATTATTTTAACAATAGGCTAATGTATATTACTTTATATACATTCTACCAGAAACACAAAACTTAAAAACTAAATTATTTACAATTGCAGCTTCACTCATTGTAAAGGAAGACGGAAGTCCACGCAGGAGAAAAATGACTACAAAGATGGTGTCTACGACGCACTAAAGGGGCTCTCTATGAAGTGAGGGGAAACTGAGTGAATAATGACAGGTTATATGATTATTTATTTAAACTCATATTCGGGCCACTTTATAATGAATATGTTGGCATGTATTTGTAAAATAAATAAATAAATAAATAAAAAAGTCCCAAAATTATTTAGGGGGGCTTAAGAATATTTTAGGGGGGCTTGAGCCCCCTTAAAACAGGCCTAACAACGCCAATGGTGGTGACCCTCGCCCCATCCTTGTTTGTGAATGACTGAGCATTTCATGGAATCTACTTTTATACCCAATCATGGCACCCACCTGTTCCCAATTTGCCTGTTCACCTGTGGGATGTTCCAAATAAGTGTTTGATGAACATTCCTCAACTTTATCAGTATTTATTGCCACCTTTCCCAACTTCTTTGTCACGTGTTGCTGGCATCAAATTCTAAAGTTAATGATTATTTGCAAAAAAAAAAAGTTTATCAGTTTGACTATCAAATATCTTGTCT